>NW_026571115.1:1226000-1421000 GCF_026225935.1 Boleophthalmus pectinirostris | reverse complement strand
TGCATGTTTTGGTTGTTTCTTACTCTCTTTCTCTCCTCGCCATCCAGACATCCGTCTCATTCTCCTCTCCTCCTCCTTCTCTTTTTCCTGGAGTAGTTTGTTAGCAGCACACGCCTGGCTCTCACTCTCCTCTCATCTATCACGGTGAGCAGTATGGGAGAAGAGGAGTGCGCCGTGGGCCTCTCTGCTCCTGCTCTGCTCCTGCTTATGAAACTGTATTAGGTCCCAGAGGAGGAGAGGAGCTTTGAGGAGAGTTAAAAACAAATGGAAGTCACAAATTACACATTACGGTCCGCGCTCTTCAGCCTGGAGTGCGTGAAAGAGAGAGGGAGAAAGACAGGGAGACAGAGAAAGAGGGAAAGAGGGGAGGAGGGTGAGTCAGAGAGGCTTGATGAAGAAAACGTTATTGGGGTTCAGACGGCGTGGTGATAGACACATTACGGTCTGCACTTTTCAGCCTGGAGTGTGTGAGAGGGAAGGATGAAGAAGAGAGTGAATGAGAGAGAAAGACAGAGACAGAGGGAGAAGGAAGGAAGGGAGGAGGAGTCCGAGAAGCTTGATGAAGAAAACCTTATTGGGATGTCTGACAGAAGAGAAAGAAAAAGGGAGGGAAGACGAAAAGGAGGATGAGTCTGATAGGCTTGATGAAGAAAATGTTATTGGGGTTCAAGTGGTGTGGTGATAGATACACACTTTTCAGCCTCGAGTGTGAAAGAGAGAGGGAGAAAGGAGAAAGAGGAAGAAAAGTCCAAGAAGCTTGATGAAGAAAACGTTATTGGGGTTCAGACACTGGACCAGCCGATGGAGGAGACAGAGAGAGCTGGAGCGGAATTACTTTTTTCCATAGGTTTAAGACTGACAAAAAATGAGAATTGTTGTCATGGCAACTAACAATTCAAAACAAACAAACTACGATAATATGTATAATTTGAAAGGTCGGCAGTCCTCAAAATGGCACCCATGATTAGAAAAATTTACCTGCCCACCGCTATCTTCAAGTACATTTACGGTTCATTTTTACCACAGATTTTTTGTTGTTTTTGCAATATTTTGCCTCATGACTGTAAAGCTAACACACACTTCCTGATTATCAGAGCATAGAACACTTTTTATTCCAATGCAGACCTTATTTTGACCTCAGGAGCCGCTTATACATAACATATATGTACTGGGGAAGGACAAAATTTGTTCAAATAGATAAAAAATTAATCGTTTACAGGCCTTTTCATTGTAGAATGTGAATACACCCAGTAATATAACAAGGGAAACCCCATACTTATTCAGTTCTACCTCTTATCTAAGCACTTACACATGGATTGCAAGCTGAGTTTTGATTTCTATGGACTCAATTCTTAATAGCACCTCTGAATAATGCAGCCAATTAGGTTAATAGTAACTAATTCTATTCAATTTGCAGCCCATTTTGTGTCTGAACAAAAGTGAACAAGATGGAGGAGGGTTTTCCGCGTCTGCCTCTCCCCATTCATCCCCACTTTAATTTAAGCACTCAGAATTGTAACGCCAACACTGTTATCACTCAGCAATAGCAGCTAATGCATGGCAATTAGAAGACAGTGGAGCTAGACTGGCTTTTCACCCCCAAATGTCGAGGAGGGCTAGCGTGCCGAGATACCGCCAATTTGAGCAAGAGGCGGCTAATTCATCCACCCAGCTGTTTTTGTAAATACAATTTTCTCCCATTGAGCCCAAAGTACTGTTTGCTAATATCCAGTGTCTTCAACCGACCAAAATAAATCACACTGCAGATTTTCGCTGGGCTGGAAAGTGGCGATAATTAGCCTGAATGAAGGAGCCGGGACAGGGTAGTATCAGTAGTACTGTAGTAGTGGAAATAGTAGTAGTGTTTAAAGATAACAATAGGTAACGAGGTAACGATATTTATTGTGATATTTTGGAGAGTCTGATATAATTGTAGACAGGATGCTTTTTTTGCTTTTAAAATACCCTGACAAAAATTTGGTGTGAATTATTTTCGTCATAGTCCCAAGGATTTAAGTAAAAACATATTTCTTGATGTTGTCTGCGCTGAAATGAATCATGGGATATGTAGTTCCGAATGTTTATTAGCCATTGCTACTATAAAAAATCCATTTAAGCAAAGGAACTTGTAATTCGATGTATTGTGACAGCCCACAGTATTATTGTGAGACTTCTGACGATACGATATCATGATATTTAATTTTTGTTTCATCCCTAGTAATGATATAATGACATACAGAATAAACATTTTGAAGGGACTGTTTTATTTGAAAGCATTTACTATTCCTATCTTTATATAACATGTGCTTTTTTAATTTTTTTTTTTTATTATTATTATTATTATTTTTATTATTATTTAAATTATTATTATTATTATTATTTTTTTTTTACATATTCATTAAAGGCAAGGTAAGGCAAGTTTATTTGTAAGAAAGTTTTTCAAAGTGCTTTACAGAATAAGAAATACATTAAAATCACAATACAAACAAATCAAAACATAAATCACCATACAATTAAAACGAGAACTGTCACCTGCATGATTTCACAGAAACAGAAAGTTAAAACCATACTTCGGAACATCGTCCATGGAGATGGACATGTTTTTAGCCAAAAGAGGCGAAGTAAGGGTCAGGTTTGTGGAGATGCAAGCCCTCTCACAATAAAGCCACATGTTTTTGTATTTCAATGCAATAAACACAAACATAATGGATAGAAAGTGCTTTATTTTGGGTCTGTTTTTGGCTTAAAAGTTATATACTGTGACTTTAACAGAATTTATTCACCCCAGCCTGCAGTTCACTTCTTACCCTTACTTAATTTTTAACTTTTGAGCAAATTCAGATAAATAACACCACGTCTTGAGCTGTTTCCTGCGACTGTTTGCTTTATTTTCAACCCATGATGCATTTTCGCCTGTTTTTGTGAACATGATCTCCCCCCATTGAGCTCAAACTTCCCTAATATCCAGTGCCTTCACCCAACCATAATAAATGAGTTTGCAGATTTTCGCCGGGCTAGCAAGTAGCGCTAATTAGCCTGAATGAAGTAGCCAGAGCGGCGTAGTATCAGACTCGATTGGCTTGCGTTGCGGCGAGTGGGGAAATTGCTGTGTAAATTGGAGGTTGTATTTTTGTTGGTTTACATTTCATGGGTGAGTGTGCAATCTGGCACGTGGTGGACGGTCAGTCTGAAGCGGACCTACTCTGTGATACTCTCTCTAAAAGCCTCTCCCCGAATCTCCCCTCCTCGCGTTCGGAAAACCCATCCACGGAACACAGTAAACACCGGATACGCCTCGCAATTTCACCCATCTTCCAATTCTCATGATTTACCGTATCACTGGTAAACAACGCTGCTCTAATCGCTGCACTTGTCCGTACGCTTTTTACATGTTTACCTTTGGCGTTCGGTGAATTTATGTCCTGCTATAATGGCTCCAAATTGTTGTGCTTGCGTTTTAGCGGGATTTGTAGTTCAAATTTAACTTAAAGAATCCATCGTTGCATTTTTTTTGTTGCTTATATGTCTTGCCCCAATACAGATATAATGTATAAGCAGCTGTTGAGGTCAAAATTTGTCTGTTGTCTGCTGTCTGCTACTAAATAAAAAGTGTTATATTGTCTGAGAATCAGTTAGTGTGCACTTAGCATGCTAGTTGTTGATAGCATAAGGGTCACAGCATCTGAGCGTGATAAAAAGTGCTCATAAACTCATCCCGGTGAATAATAACGACGCTCAGAATGCATAACATAAGCGAGAAATAACTTTGGACCACGGCAAACAGTTTTTCACATTTTAAAATGGGCAGACAATGCAAATTATTATCAGATTTTGTGTTGTGGTTGCAATTTAAACACTCATAGATGCTACCAGATTCAACTTTTGTCATCTGGGTATTTCTCAAGAAAAATTACACCATTATAGATTTTC
Organism: Boleophthalmus pectinirostris; assembly: GCF_026225935.1. Classification (NCBI taxonomy): domain Eukaryota; kingdom Metazoa; phylum Chordata; class Actinopteri; order Gobiiformes; family Gobiidae; genus Boleophthalmus; species Boleophthalmus pectinirostris. The sequence continues at coordinate 1,417,070 of NW_026571115.1, read as the reverse complement.
ACATTTTACATTTTAGACTAACTTTTGTAATGTTTTTCTAAGACAGCGAGACAAATGGATTTTTGGTAATGATATTGCATTTTGGCAGCAATTCGCAAACTTTTACAATTTTTGAACAACTTCCAAAGCAGCTATATTATATTATTAGGTCAATATCCCTCCATAAAATAGAGTCTGTGTCTTATTTGGATCATTTCAGCTCTGGAATTTTCAATCTTCACTGAACTAAAAGTAAAAGGTAGCTGTTAACGTTCAAGCTTTTGGGATATAGACAAACCAATCATGCAGGATTACTCAAACCTCTGAATGAAACAAAACGCAACTCCAAGTATGTTTTAGAGGAGGTAACATTATAAGATGACTTAAAGCTCAAAAGAGTCAATTTTGTGTAATATAGGACATCTAATACCAGTTGTTCTTCCACTGTACAAATGATAAAACTACTTGTTTCACTTTCCTCTGCTTTTGTAAGGTCCGCTTTATCTGCTGCGTTTTGGGCAGTTTGGGAGAGAAATACGACGTCAGACCCAATGGAAATGATAGGCTGACTCTGAGCTATCTCCGCCTCATAAATCCCACATTGCTCAAGATAATTTACGATCTAAAAGAGTTGGTGTGCGCGAGGAGAAGACGAGGACTGAACTCATCCCAGTATCGCTTCACGCCGCAAAAAGGAAAGACGTCAACTTATCGGAATGAAAGATTTATTCCCGACTTCCTCCCTGCCTTTCCCAGAGCATCAATTTGAATGATTATGATAATTCTTCCGTTCTTTTATTTTGCGCTAAGAATACGCCTCAGTGTTATTTGTTCTGTCAGGATTAGTGCCGATAAAAGAGCAAAGCGATAGATCTTGCGGTGAGCGGGTTTACGGCCTCGGCGATGAGGAATTCGCCATCAGGAAAGGTCACTGGTTCCCCTGATTGTGCGGAGGTCGGGCCCGAAGGCACAAAGGCAGACGCTCCACCGGTTTAAGAGTCATTTTTCAGGCGCTTTTCTGTTTGAGCGAGGTTAGCACTCATTATGGGACAAAATGGAAAGTGTAAATCCATATGTAAAAAGAGACAGATTAGTTTCTTAAATTCTGTTTTTAGAGATATACTGTCTTGGAAACTTTGACTAATTGGACATACGTCATTGTAGGAGAAAGTATATTTAAAGAACAGTGTGTAATTTTCTGGAGGTGTCACGTTATTCTGCTTGATTCAAGAAAGAAAGTTCAAGTTTCAGAATATTTTTCATGAAGATATATGTGTTTTATGCCATACTGTGGACAATTATAGCCAAATAAGAGTCAGGTTTGTGGAAATGCAAGTCCGCTCACAGTAAGGACACATATTTTTTTGCCAGTGTAATAACAAAAAGCTTGTATTGTTTTGGCTTATAAAAATATACAGTGACTTTGAGATCTTTTAAAATTTGGCAAGTAGTTATGAACAAAAATGTGTTGGTTGACAAAATTCAAACCACAATTTAAAACCAAATTCATGTTTAAGTACCCTTTATCGTCGCTATTGGGAAAACTTACCTCTCCCTGGCCAACCCCCAGTACCAATCATAAAAATTCTGATCCAAGATTTTGGTCAGTAATACCTAACTTGAAAATTATTTGTTTTAGATCAGTGGTGGAGCGAACTACAGTATTGCTTTTTAAATGATAATTCAATCAACATTCAATTGTCAAAATGAAACTAAACTTACTATATAATCCGGTCTAGTTCTCAAATGCTTTAATAAAATAGTCTTTGTAAAAATCCCCTTCGGAAGCCACAAACCTAAAGCACTGTGGGGCTATTTCTATATGTTTCCATTTAAACGCTGCTACCACTCATTACCACCTGAAGAGGAAAAGTTTGCACCCAGAAAGAAAACCTGATTAGCTCCACTTTGTAAAGTTTGTATTCCCTTCTTTAAAAACTTCCAAAAGCATTGATATTGCTCTTGAAAAGGGAAATTGGATTTGTCCCTTATTTAGTTTGCATTGCTGTTTGCTCCCCACCGCCTGCCTGTATATTTGAGTGTTTGGATGCGCTCTCCCGTGCTGCTGCTGATTCGATGAGCAGAGTATGGCTGCGGCCCTTGGGCAATAGAACTTTACAACTGAGTTAGCGCAGCTCGATCCAGTTTAGCCCCAGTATTTTACCTGCCTCCAGTCTGTTCGCTCCGAGAGGCGGGCTACAATAACAGCCCTGTCTGCGGCCATGTTGATGAACAAAATGGATGTCCACCTTAACTAATGGAGATTGTAGTGAAGATTCAGGCCCAGGTCTCTCAAATGGACTTTTAGTGAAAGCTAGATGACAATGTCTATTTGAATTAGTGCTACAATACTGGCCACGTTATGGGATTACTTTAGGGATAGCTGGACACTTTTACTTGATTCAAACTCATAAAATTGCTTTGCTAGCCTTTTCAACAACATTGGAAGCTACAGCAATATAAATGCATTTGTACGCTGGCAGAAGCTAGTTGGCTAATTTGCGCAATCACCTTCTCCAATCATCAGTAATGGAAAAAGTATTCAGTTTTGTGAAGTGAAGTACATACAGAACAGCAACAAAAATACTCTGTAAAAATAAAAGTATTATATAAAACATGTACTTATGTTAAAATATCATTTAAGTCATTTAAACAGTAGGGATTTAATGATATCCAAAACTCACGGTACGATAATTATCATGATATTTTTGGTTAACAGAATGTACATATACTAATTTTTCCTTTTTAAATACCTTTACAAGTCTTCAGTGTGAATATTCCAAAGAAATTTAAAAGTGCTTAATAATTATTAAGTTATTTTATTATGTAGTAATTGAAGTAAAGGATCATGACCTATGCAGTTCCCTCTTTTTTAATACTTTTAAGTGAAAAACCTTCGATATATTCAGTATTATATAACATTCCACGATATTCTGACGAGTTTTGGCGATACAATATCACAATATTTGGGTTATTTTTACATCGCTATTAAATAGGATTTTTTTTTTGTAGAAGATCCTCTCCTAAGTGTATTGAAGTAAACGTATTCACTGTAAAATATACGCAAGTAAAGTACAAATTTACCACCGCTGTCAATCAAGGGTGAAGTGTCTTGCTAAAGGACACAATGGGAGTATATACTAACCTTAAAGCAGTATTAAACCACACATCTTTAAAATGGTTTGAACCAGATACAAAACCAATTAAAAGCATATCAAGATATGTCTGTTTAGTACTTCTTCTTTTTTTTTTTTTTTTTTTAATCACTGCTAAACCAACCGTAAAAACCTAGTTATCCAACTGTTTTCCTCTCTTTAAGACCTCACAGCTGAATCAAACGCATTTCCCAAGTCTCCCTCTTGGACAGGAACGCTCGGAGACAGCCCCAAAATGGCCTCTCTCTCTGGGCTTAGTGCTTCTGACAGTGGGGCTGGGCGGGAGCTGCACCTTTGCCAGTCTGGAAGAATCACTCTCCATCTTTCCCTTATTGCTCTTGAGACTTCAGCACTCCTCCGTCAAGCTCGCCGTGTTTGTACTCCGCCAATGCCCCGCGGATCGACCAATCACGGGGCTTATTCTCAACACGCCCGGGATGTCAGCGCACCTGTTTATAACCTGCACCGTTTTAACTAGACAGAATGCACAATGCAAGCCGACAAGTCTCCTTCACAAGGGAGTTAATCTAATCCCCTCCACACTCCGCTTGGACATTGGCTTGTCACTGACGACTCTAATAAAACAGGGCCCATGGCAAAGCTGTACGCGCTACCCAACCAGATCACGTAGAACCCGCCGCGGACGACTCGCGCTTAAATCCAGTTCCACGCTCCAATCACGAAATAATAAGGGGGACAATAAAGTTTACTTATATGGAGCTACAAAGAGTCCTACGAGACAATTCTATTAAAAGGAATGAGATAAGAAACATATTGAGTTGGGTTATTTTGAAATCTCCAGTGACAAGTTGTAATGAAATGGCGTTTACGGTGGTGGGAGAACTTTACGAAAAAACTAAATTACGTTCTTTGCAAGACCCAATGATGTGTTTGCCAAAAAAATAGAAGCAATCCGATAGTATCCATGCTATAAGAATTAACAATTAAAAACAGTCTTTCGACTCTATTTTCGAATGGGCTGAAATACTAATCCACACAAAGAGTGAATAAAAAACACATTTAAATTCAGAATATTAGCATTCATTTGAATAATGTTCATAGTTTTGAAAAAAAAGTCATGTTTGTGTAATACACTGAAACTCAACATCACATTTACAAGATAAGATATTTGTATGAATGGGGAAATTCTAGTGTTATAATGGAAAGTTAAAGGGCACACAATGAATTTTAAAATAGATAACAAAGACTTAACAATAGGCTTACAATCTAAGACAACCCTGTTCCAGTAGAATAAAGATAGAAACTACAAAACATAAAAGATTTTGGCACAATTACCTGACTACAAATTATAGAAAATTGTGCGAGGTTAAAAAATGAAACGTCCAATGGCTCGCAATTTTGTCTTCAATTTGTGAAATAGATACAACTTTACAAACATAACAGTTAAATAAAATTAAACCAGTCCAAACTCCTTAAATCAATAGTTACATTCTAAATTCAAATCATTTGAAGTCTCGTCGAGGTCTCTTTTTCACAGCGTATGGATTCAGACATTGATTCCGCCAACAAGTTTGTAACAATAAACTTGTAGCACTCATTTCGTTGTGGCCTGTAGCGTGTGAGCCATAAGTCATCCATCTCTGTAGCTCCCTCTGACGCCCGCTGCCATTTTAATGCACCGCCAGTGAACAGGTGACTCCACTGCTGCTTATTTCCTGTGAACCGCGGCCCTTATTTAATGGTAATTGTAGCAATTAGCATCTGAATGAGGCAGGAATTGGATAATAGAACTAAGATAAATATTGATGTTAATTCGCGTTGGAGGAGTAGAGTGTGGGGAGACAGAGCCCTACGAGCCTGGCGAATTTGTCCCCGGCTCTCATTTGCATGCATTAGCCGAGCTGTAATTACAACTACAGCGGGAAAAAACAAAAACATTCTTCTCGAGGTCATTTTCCAGGACTTTCCAGGGCATTATCAGCCATCATTTAGTGGGTAATAAAAACAGGATATGAGAACCAAAACAAAGATGAATAACTACAGATGAAACAATGCGAGAAAAATGCAAGCAGATGTATCAGATTTTCAGCGATAATACAGGATTATCGGCAATTGTCGCCTATTTTTATGAGTTTTTCGGAATAGTTTTACATTTTTATGTCTGTTTACAAATTACAATAAATTGAATCTTGACTTTTTTATACTTTTTATATCATTCTAGTCCAAGTCTTTGTCCCAGATTTGTGTAAATAACCTTGTTAGAACCAAAGAAGGGTGCATGGTAATGAAAATTTTTAGCCGTCGTCTTAAAAAACAACAACAATATACTTCCCCAAAGTGGCGTCTGTAACTTGACACTGTAACCTATGATTTTTTACCCTCTGCATTTGACCCAGGCTTATTCCACTGGGTCAAAAACCAAATATCTCCAGGTTTTGAGTACCTAGTTGTAGAATTACCATATTGTTTTTGCTACAGATATGATAAAAGTAAGTACTTAAAAGGAAAATGTACATTGAAGAACAAGCATAGACATGACCTGAAATCAATCAATTACTCTGTGGAACAAAAATACATACCTGGCATTGGGAAATAATAATTTAAATCACTATATTTTATTTTTTAATGTTCAAAAAGTCTCCAAAATGGCGTCCGTATAGGAACAGGGCTAAATTCGGTGTACCATAATAGAGTAGGCTGCTAATGCTAGATGCTATAAACAACAAACCATTGCTCTTGTTTTACCGGAGTCCTCACACCACCTTTCAGTTCATATTTTGCAGGAGATCACGACTCAATACCAGCTCCTTCACCCGAGCCGTGGCGGAGTATATACCGGGGAAAAACCCACTCAAACCATCATACAAGGTCATTCGTCTCATTTTGTGAAGGGGGCCCAGGCTATTACAGAGCCCCAAAGAGGAGGCTCGATCCTGGGTCAGGGAATGACAGCTGATGGATGTCACTTAACCTTCTCCTCAGCTGGTCCTGGGTTCACACCGAGCAGTAAACAAGTCTGCAACCAAACTCATATCTGTTCACAAGTCTCAATACCGAGCATCCATTTTTTGGTTTCTCGCAGTAATTGATTGATTTCGGGTCATGTCTACACTATAGTTTGCCGTTCCTGTGACGAGTTTTCAATGGAAGACGAATGGGTCAAATGCAGAGGGTTTCAGTTTTCTATTATGGGGACCTTTGGCTATTGAAAAATATAATATAGTCTTTTAAATGATTAACTTGCAATACCAGGCATCCATTTAGTTTTTTTAGGCTACGTTTATATGATGATGGTCTGAATAGAAGACACAAAAGTGGCGTCGCGTCTTCACTTTTTATTCCACATTTAGACGAGCGTTTTCGAGAGGAAATCTGCGTGCATATGGTAACGCAAAAGTGTGTGGAAATTGATTGGGTATGCATGCCAGTTTTCTGTATGTATATAAACATGTACGCGACGTGAGCAGCTCTGACCAGAGTTTTGCGTCTTGGGCAGTGTAGACGGAAACGCTACGGCGGAGCGTATTTCACTTTTCCACTCTTGAGGGTGGTTTTGCATTTTTAAGCCCCAAAACCACCGTCACTGTCTAAACGAAAGGCACTTCAGATAAAATATTTTGTCAGTAAAATAAAATAAATATTTTGTCAGTAACTGAGTAACTGATTTCGGGTCTACACTACAATTTGCTATTGTTGAGACGGGTTTTTAATGGAATAAGAGTGGGTCAAATGCAAAGTGAAAGCACAAGTTTAATTCCATGATTTTTCTTCTCTTTAAACGTTCCACAATATGGCATTAAACTTATCTACCTAACATTTATTCAATTACTTGAATTTTATTGCTAAAAATACATTGGCAAACATGCATTTTTACTGGGAGCGGGCTTGCCTCTCCACAGATCTGACCAGCTTACTGCCTCCATGGAGATAAATATGTTTAATGCCATACTGCGAAGCAGTCCGGGCAAAGAAGTAGCATCTCTGTAGAGACTGCTTCCATACGTAATACTAAATGTTCAAAATATTGGCGATAAAATTTCCATTATTTCCATTAAAAACATCAAAATAGGGCAGTTAATTGTATTACTAGTATCATTTCAAATCAAACATGCGCTGGAGCTGTTTAAAACACACCTATAATGAATCCTCTGCGTGTATCATGGTCTCACACACACAGTCAACTCCACTTTGAACATTAAATATGCGGAGCAGCTGTCTCTTTATGGCCCTACATCTGTTCAATAGGTTAGAGCACGGAAGGTACCACCAAAAATAGTCCGGGGCGCATATGAGTGGACGAAAGCGTACGCCTGTGTGCATGTACGGGCCCGACCCCAGTTCACGCAGGGTCAATAATCCCACGTCTCGCGTCATTTCGCTTTTATTACTTTTATCATTTCCTGACGTATCTCTGGGGTTTCAATCTCGCGCGAAGATGACAGAAAACAATAAATGGTAATAGGAACTCCTCTAAACCAGATGCCAATAAAAACGTGAAGCAATTTTGTTCGTTTATGAGATGTTTTTGGTACGAACGGGCCTCGGCTTCAGAGACAAAAAGATGATTAATATTTTAAAAGTGCGTTATTGTTGGGAATGGTTTGAGCAGTTATTGTTTCATGTCAAATTGTGTTCAGGTGGGAGCTTGTCTTCTAATAGTGTTGATTCTTGAGGGTTCAACACACAGCAAGACCCAAGAAAGATATGAAAATTACTCTTAAAATGAAACCAAACAGATAATAAGTAAAGATCTTTCCTTAAATTCCCTATAGCGTTTATTTTTTTCTCCTGTATTTGAGCAAAACTTGTCTTACCTCGGACGAGATATACTGTATAAGCACTTCTTGCCTACTGTGTACTGTCTGCATCTAATTACAAAGCTTTCCTATAGTCTGATAATCAGGAAGCTTGTGGTTAGCATGCTATTATTGCTGTCGTTAATGTAACTGTGGTGGCAAAACTGCACCAGTCGCTAAAAGTTGCGAAATAAACGTTGCGTATAAACTCATCGTGGTGAATAATTATGAATGAAAGTTAAAGGTTGTATAGAGGGTTTTTTAAGGGAAGAGAAATACAGCGACAGTCCTTTTTCAAATGTTGTGCATGCGTGACACCACCTTCCTCCTCCACAGCCCCTCTAGAAATAATTTAGAGACCGACACCTCAGTTTTTAGACCCTTCGTCTGCTTCAGTCGCTGGAAGGAATCTCCAAGAATCAGCTCAGTTTGTCTTCGCTCCTTTTCCCCTCAAAAACTGACTTTCTTTTGCGGAGAACTGGTCGTGGATTCTCGTCCGCCATCGCAACAAACTTTGTGCGAACTGCGAGGAAGCTACAATTAGAAAAAGCCTCTAAGAACCGCTGCATAGTTACCCTAGAAACGTAAGAAGTTTGATTGACAACCTAACAGCCAATAGAAAATGAGGTAGCCTTTTTATCTATTGGCTGATGTTTATCTGGCCTCACTACGTCTGCAGTTGATAGATTTTCTTTTCTTTTTTTTTTTTGATCATCATAATTACAAAGCTGCTGCGTCTCTGTGATGGTATTTTAAACTTTCATTAACAATTTGAAACTAAAAAAAAAAAATCCTCCATACAACCTTTAAGTGACAAATAACTTCAGACCACTTTTAAACATTTAAAGCAACCTAGTTCTGTTTTTCACATTTTTAAGACAGTAAAAAATCAGATAGAGCGCCTTTAAGTTAATTCTATTCCAGTATCATCATCAGGAAAAAAAAAAAAGAAAAAGAAAAGGCAATGCATCGATTCATTCAAATAGTCAAGGTTTTAGATTACGTTTGGGCACATAACGTACAGTTGCTGACCGTGCACTATTTACACAATTGGGGAACCTTAACTGAATCAAAGAGCTGTCCTCAAAACGCTATGAAATTATCGTAAAGCGTAATATCGTAATTGTAGGTCTAATGCTATTGATCTAACTTAACTCGGATCAATCAGGGTTGTTGAGTAAATAGTTCAATACACTGGCCTCGTAAGATGCGAATCTCTTAGACCAATTAGATTCCACACCCAGGTGACAGTGGACATAAACGGTCAGCAAATTGAACTGGGAATCACTCGAAAACCACACAAAACCGAACCGAGAAAATGGACAAGAGTGATCCCAATCAGTGGATTCTATTGCCGATAATGGTTTCTCCCAATCTATTGTGAACATGGCTGGGGTTGACGCGTTGGTAATTGCAAAAACGTGCCATCTGCGCATCTATGTCTGAAAGATCTCCACTGGGCATCTCCAAGCAAGAAAAAAAAAAAAAAAGAAAGAAAGAAAAAAACTCCAATCTCCTCTTTTTCACTGTAAAATGTGTTCGGAGGACTGCATCATTCCCACTCTCCGTCCCTTTTACAACCAACCTCCCATTTCTCTTCTATGTGGTGTTTTTTTAAAAGAAAAATGTGAAAGGCTTGAGGAAAAAAAACGCAAAGAAAGAAAGAAAGAACGCAGTGGTAGGAGGAAAAAAGAGTGGTATGTTGCCAGGGGCGGGCGGTGTAGAAAAGCTCATTCCTTCCGGCGTGGTGCAGTGCTGGGTTATTGAGGTGCCTGTAATTTGATAAGGAGAAGGAAACTCAATGGACTGTGAACAAGTCAGCACTTTGAGGCCAGTCATTTCTGATGCGACGCGAGAGAGAGAGAGGGAGAGGGAAAGGGGGAGAAGGGGGGACGGGCAGAGGTGGAGAGAAGCGAGGGATGGAGTGATGAAGAGGAAGAAAGGGGATGAGAATGAGAGAGGGAGCGAAGGGGGAGCGGAGAAAGGGGTTTCCTGACATTGGCGGCAACAATAAAAGAACAAAGATATCAGAAAAAAAAAGAATTTAAAACCTACATTCAAGGTTGGCTATAGAAACCGCTGTCTGTATTCATGGCTTTCTGTTTTAAAGGAGACATTTTGAGGACTTTTGAACATTCACGACCAGGCAAGTGTATTTGTATAGCACGATTCATACACACAGTAATTCAAAGCGCTTTACGAGATGGAAAAGATTCAAAAGATGGATACTTTTTGTTGAATTGTTAATTGCTATGGTGATTGAAATGTGCAAAAATATCGAAATACTGATATATCGTATCTGTGGCTGCTTGATTATGGTGATCAATATTGAAATCACGATTATTCAAACAGTTATTTTTTAGTTACACAATGCATTTATTCAGCGTTTCTGTCTTTCAAAAAACTCCACTTTGTCATTGATAATTTACATAAAACTTTCAAATTGAAAATAAATATAAGCTACAAATCTGTACCTTAGAGCAGTTTTGCAATGTATAAAACATAAAATGAATAAAATACACTTTGAACATGATTTAAGGCACAGAAAAATAAACCACAGTGTATCCAAAATAAACTATATATCCAGCCCTTCTACAATCTCTATATGTAAATAGAATAAATATACTTATTTATATATAAAGAAAATCCCAAAATAAACTTTGTCAAGCTTTAACTTATATGATTTTGGACATCGTTTGAAGCATAAATCGAAATTGCAATCAAAATTCGATTAATTGCACAGCCTTAATCGTATTGCTTAATGTGAAGATACAGTATCGATATCGTGGGCTGTTGAATCGATGGATCGACCAGAGTATTTTTTGGTATATTTTACTAAATTATTTTGTTACAGAGCTACAGTTTTGGTGTTTGTTTATAGGAAGGAAACTCGTTTATGCACATTTGACATTTTCACTGTTTTGAGGATTAAAATGTTTGTGTTTCATATGAACTTTGCACAAGAAGTGGTTTAGCAAAGACTTTTAATAACACAGCCACGTTTTTTATTAAACCGCATCGAATCAATTTGAAATATATCGAATTGAAAGTGCACTGTATGAGGATATGTATCGTATCATGGCCTATGTATCGACGTTTGTATCGTATCGGCAACTCCTTAATAGTGACAGTGCCAATTTTCCATCATTCTCGTCTCATTTTTCAGGATTCATTTTTGCTTAAGTGGATTTTTATGTTATGTTTTCATTAAAGTTTCAAAAATATTTGATCATAAGGTCTAAAAAAACTAAAGTTACATTATTTGCAGTGAACTTTTTTTACATAAAGGCAGTGGAATTGTGGTTTGACTCCATGCCAGTTCCATTAATCCTAACAATCTGGCTAAGTCTATGTAAAACTATTGCCTATATGATATTACATTTCTATATTAACTTTCCCTCATCTGAATTTATTTAGTTGCTTTTCATTCCGACCTCACAAATAAACACTGCGCACCGAGCTCAGGTAGTCTAATTCACCAACGGTTTGACTAATGACTGAATAATGGCCTCACCTTCGCCACATGTTTAACCTTGTGTCCCACTTTTGTCGCGCTCATATCGGAATTTTGCAGAGCGTGTATCCGATTCAACGCCATCCAACAGCCAGCTCCCCCCTCCCCTGCCTCTCCTCCGTCCCTCCTCTCCGCACGAAGCTACTCAGAGCACTGTAGCATGCTTAGGGACACACATTTTCATCGCGCACAAAGGGTTCACTCGGGCCTGTCCTAAATCGCCCGTGCTCGCCTTTAGTTCTGTAGACATCCCAATGCTGGCGGCGTCCATTTTGAGTCCAATCCACCGCGGGCCACTTCTCCTCTTCTTCTCCTTCGTCTTGTCTTCTCCGTAACCCAGGGTCCAAGCGGCGCCGAAGAGCCCGCGTCGACCTTTTTGAATGGTGGGATTCCAGATTGACGGTGCCCAAAGCCAGATGAGAGGCTGGTCATGTGTGAACAGAACTGGCTGGCCCATGCCCCACAGGTCTGAGGCAGCATTTTACAGCCTGTTTAACTGTAACTTCACCATCACCCCCCAACCCGGGACATTTTCAACCAAGGACCATATCAGACCTCAGAGCCTTATGTATTTTACCAAGTTAGAAAGCCAAAGTTGTAAAACGGTGGTTAATATTTGTTTTAAAGGCCCTAGATTAGGCGTGGGCAATTCTTTTTTTCATGGGGCTACATGAGAAATGGAAAATACTGTGGAGGGCCAAAATGCTTAACTCAATTCTGCATAATATTAATGGTATTTCTTTAGAAAAATCAGTAAACCACTAAACCTGTTTAGGCTTAGTTCAGACATGGTTTAGACCTGGTTTAGACCTGGTTTAGTTCTGATTTAGAAATGGTTTAGACCTGGTTTAGACCTGGTTTAGTCCAGGTTTAGATCTGGTTTAGTCCAGGTTTAGATCTGGTTTAGACCTGATTTAATTCTGGTTTAGACCTAGTTTAGTCTTGGTTTAGAAACCTGTTTTAGTTTTGGTTTAGACCTGGTCTACTCCAAGTTTAGACCTGGTTTAGTTCTGGTTTAGACCTGGTCTAGTCCAAGTTTAGACTTGGTTTAGTTCTGGTTTAGTGAGGCTGCCTTACAAAAAATTACATAAAAAAAAACATCTCAGTGCAGCTTTAGTCCATGCCTGAGGTAAAATTATGAAATATGTTTATTTTGTAATTCCAAATTACCTTAAATGGGCCAGACAGAGTCAACCAAAGGGCCGTATGTGACTCGGGAACTAGACAATGCCCAGGTCTGCCCTAGATTCTGCTATTTTCCAATCTATGGTGTAATGTTGTTTCCTCATCAAAAACATACCTGGAGTTTTGTTTCATTCACACATATTTGAGTAACCCTGCATTATTTGAGGTCTTAGAGTTCTTCTCTTAAACTGAAAAAACTCTGTTCCACCTTGCAATGTCATTTGGTAATACAGATTACGCTCCAGTGCGTTTTTAAACTCCTTGCACCTTCGCTAGAACCATTTGGATGATTTCCTTGGACCTGGACCATCACCAAGGACCATCTCAGAAAGTAGAGTCTTCTTTTACTAAGATTGAAAGTTGAAGTTGTGAAATGATGGTGAATATATTTTAATAATACCTGCCAAAATGTGCTGTTGAAACCTGTTTAAGAAAAACTTCACACCCCTCCCTTAGCTACCACGGACCAGAGTTGGAAAGTAGTATTAAGGATAAGGGTATTCATGGGTTTTAGTTTCTTGTTATTTGCAACAACTGGAGGACTTTTTCTCATTCAAGATACTTAATTTCTCATCATTCTGAAATCCGTGGATAAAGAAATGCTCAGTCATACAGTATATTGATGCTGATGTTAAAAATCGTAAAATTGAGGACTAAATAAGTGTAGTATGTACATTCACGTGTAAATAAAGAAATGTAAAAATAGTTGATCTTTCTTGTAATTTATGAAATACAATATAGTATTTCAAAAATCTTCATTGTTGACTTATATTCAGGCTTATTTTTGAGTGCAAACATTTTCTACTTACCATTCAAGACGAGCCATGTTACAATGAAAATCTCTTGCAGATGATATCTCAATATTCTGCAGACAATGTCCTATTAATAATTGTAGTGTTTATCATTCGTAGGTTTCCATGCTTAAGATTGATTTGCACTTTTTGACTTTCTAACTTAAAACTTTCAACAGCACGTACTCTCTCCCCTCGTCCGAGCAGCTTACAACGCAACATGGAGAAACCTCTGACATTTTAGGTCACCATAATTCAAAAACAAAAGTCAACCTGGCACTGACCAATGGAGGAGACAGAAAATCAAAGAGCTTGCAGCTTGCGGTGCAATATTTCAGAATCTGCCACTTTTGGGCTTTTAACAATCTCCACAAACGCTGCGGAGAACCCGGCTCTGGCCAACAGATAAAGCGGCACTGTGTAACTTTTCTGGTGCAGGATTTGTCATCTGCTTGTCTCCTTGGAGATGTTATTTCTTACCTACAATTTTCTACAGTATACAATTTAATTTGTCTATCTTCATGAAGACAAGTGGGCCAAATTATAGGTCAGATCTGCGGAGAGACGAGAGAAGTCTTTTTTGAGCAATAAAAATAGCTGTAATGATAAAAATGCAAGATAGAATGAATTATTGTCATACTGTGGACTAAACTATTTCCATACACACCACAAAAGTTTTATAGTATATTTTTAACTATGCTACTACTATATATTATCAGTATTTCAGTATTTCAGTATGCTAAGTGATGCTGATGCTACCTCATTTTAACTAGCAAGGCAGTTATAGTAATACTTCAAAATCTATCCTGTGGTCCAAAGCAAGAAAAATAATCTGATGAAGGCTTTTTTACTGAAACGTTATTTAAAAGAAAAAAAAAAAAAAGCATTTTCTGTCTCATTTGAATCTACCGCTTTTGGGTTTTTGCGAACATAAGTCCAGCCAATACCTATGTTGCCCTGCATTCTTTTGAACATCAGTAGTGGATAAATCAGTCAGTCAGTTGTAAATGAAAGTTTAATGTAATGTCAGGTATCCAGAGTTCCCACTCTTTTTCACAGACAGAATTTCAAAACTTTTCTATGACTTCTTCATGACCTAAAGTGAATTTTCCATGACTTTACAGCATCTTCATGTGTTTAGAATTGATCAGACATTTAACCTTTCCACTCACTTTATGATTTGGGATTAGAGTTTTTTTAACATTCAAAATGCTGTCAGTGCATTTATTGTCGTCTATTTAAACAAAAAGTACAGACGTTCAGAAATAATCATAATAGTCTCATGAAAACTTAACAGAACACTGTAGTTGCATCAAACAGATACTAAAATTCCATGACTTTTCCAATACTTCCATTGAATGTATACATTCATTGATCTGAATTCATTGAACTTTGGCTGTTAGCGACTCAATTTTGGCAGTTTGACTTTTACATGTTCAGAAAAAAACAAAAAACAAAACTTGTGTCTACTGTCAAATAATGTGAAAGAAAGTCTAAATGCCACTACAAAGTTTTTAGAAGACACTTTCTCTACACACACACAACTTAACATATCGAAATGACAAAAAAGACAATTCTCTACCATTTTTGCCGTGACATAACTCCAACCGACTCACTTTGTACCGAATTCGCCCGAGTTTGTGTTTCGGGATCCAGATTTGATTGGCCGTTCCTTTGCACTTTCTCGAGGTGGAGGTCAGTTTTCCCAGAATCCTGAGCTTGATAGAACGCAGCATTCGACTACTATGTATTTAAAAATTGTGTCTGTATGCTAATTTAAGCTAATGCTAGCCTCTGTGCTAAGCTATATAATTCATTCATATCAGAAGTATTTCAAAATCTGCCATTTTAGTTTTCTCTCCACAAATGCTGTTGAGAACTTAGGTCTGGGCAATGTTAAATTAGACGACTGGGCCTATGCGCGTTAAGAGAAAGTGTCTGTATGCTAATTAAAGCTAACGCTACCTTGTTTTACGTATAGCCCCTGCACTTGTAATACCGCTAAGCTACATAAGCCATTCATATCAGGGCTCGCTCACGTGTGAACAGACAAATCCGATGGCCTGTAGGTTTAAAGGGGCGTTTATACCCCCCTTCTGTCCTCCTCTCCTCACCTCTCTCCCTTCTCCCCATCCCTCGCTTCCAGAGAGAGGGGGAATTCTCACACTCCTGCCCTGGCTCGCGTTCACTGATTGCCCCTGAACGCCCCGCTGATTAAAAACTCAGCACTGTTCAGGCTTTCTTGTTTTCTCTTTCTTGTGAATCCTGGGAGTACAAACTGTTCGATAGGCGGCGTGTGAACGTCTTCGGGCCACGGCGAGGGACCGCGTTGAGAGCCGGCCTCCGTCGGTTTTCGTCCTGGCTTTAACCGATCCAATAAAAGCGCTTTATTCCGGAGAAAAGGGAAAAGGGGGGGAAAGGGCGGGGCGTGAGGCTAATCTTTGATCTGAACCAGGAAGAGGCAAGAGGGCTAGAGAGTCAGGACCATGCTTCCTGATTATTTATGGCAGTTTCAAAAGGTGAACTTGTCTATCTCCATCTTTTTTTTTTTTTTCTTTTAAGAGCTTTTTTGAACAGTAAAAATAACTGCAATGGAATACATGTAACATAGACTAGATCATTGCCATAGTGTGCAACATTCATGGCAAAGCATACAAGAAAGTCAGACTACTACAAAAGTTAGAGTACTTACCAAATATCTTTAAGTGAGACTCATCATTGATCTGAACCAGGAAGAGGCAAAAGGGCTCAGGAGTTGGGACCACGAGTTGGGACCTCCTGATTATTTATGGGAATTTCAAAATGTGCGACCTGTTTGTTTGAGTTTCTTGCAATGTTCCCCAGCATAGCATTAAACTCGTCTATCTCAGTGCGTTTTTAAAGGTCTTACACAATCAAAATACTGCCCTACAAAGACAGAACTCCGTAACATCATGCTTGGTCAAAAATGAGTTTTTGAGAGTATTTGAGACCTCCTTTATCATGTGAATAAATATTGTGAAAAATATTTAGCTCAAAATCGACCTTTGACCCTTATTTAACCCAAAAAGAAGGAGTCGTGCAAAGACAAAAGGCAGTAACAGTGTATGTTTTGTTTGTGATTTACGCCACATTTACATGATGATGGCCAGAACAGAAGACGCAAAAGTGGCGTCGCGTCTTCACTTTTTATTCTGCGTTTAGATGAGCGTTTTCGGGAGGAAATCTGCGTGTATACAGTGACTCTAAAGTGTGTGGAATTCGATTGGGTATGCATGCCATCCGACATGTTTGTTTCTGTGTACTGTATGTATGTGACGTAAACACGTACGCGACATGAGAAGATCTGAACAGAGTTTTGCTTCTTAGGCAGTGTAGACAGAAACGCTACTCCAGAGTGTATTCAACTTTTCCACTCTGGAGGATGTTTTAGATTTTTGCGTTTTTAAGCCCCAAAAACACATGAAATTTTTTAACGTATTACAAAGTTTATGCAATTGTGTTATGTGACTTTTATTCATCCTGGAAGTGACGACTGAACCAATTAAAGATTTCAAAAGAGAGAGAGAGATGTTTGGGGCATATTAAACAGTCTCACAGTCCAAATAAAAGCCCAACCAGAATATCGACTGAACCAATATCATGGAACCGATATTCAATACCATTAACAGTATCAGTGCACCACTAGGCTGTATGCCAATTTAAGTTACCTTGCTGTTTATGATACCTACGTACCTCACGATGTCGCTCAATATTTCCCTCTTTTGCGTTTTTAACAAGCTCCACAAAGGCTGTTGAGAACTATAGGACCAGCCAATCCAATAAAAGCGCTTTATTCCACAGAAAGGGGGTCGGGGATGGGACTAATCTTTGATCTGAACCAGGAAGAAGCAAGAGGGCTCTGGAGTCAGGACCGCATTGCCCGATTATTTATGGGAACTTCAAAAGGTGCAGCCCATTGCGTTGGTTTGTGTCTCTTATCTAGCCAGCAGGAAAAAAAAAAAAAAAAAAAAAAAACACAGCCACAACAAGAAGAAGTCACTTTGCGGCAGAATTCCGAGCACGGATAAACGGAAGAAAGGAGGAACAAGGGAGGGAGGGGAGAGGAAAGGAAAGGTAGGATAAAGTGTTTGAAACTGGCTCTGAGGGAAGATGTGAGGATTACAAGTATATGGGCCCCTGCCTGGGAACGCACCTCCAACACCCAAACCAATCAACCCAACTCGGCAAAAACCGCAATGAATTATTAAGGTTTCTTCAGCCGTAAAATGGATAAATATCTGGAGTGTGGTGTTATCTGCTTGGTGCTTGTTTGTTTTCTCTGTAGTAAGGGTTTGTAGTGGAACTAAATCCAGGACTTTACGAGCGAGACAGGGCTTCACACAGGTTTAAGGAGCAGTCAATAAAAAAGTGCTTCAGTGAAACCAAGAGAAAGAATGGCAATGACTTGATTACACCGGGAAGAACGTGAATAACATTTGGAGAAAACCGGGACTAAACCGGGACTACATTTGGACAGAACAAGTGGAGTTTAAGTATTTAGTACTAGAATAGTGTCTGGTTTGGCTTCCGGTGAGTCAAATAGCAAAAGAAAATACTGGATAAAAGTTTTAGGGTGAAGACGTTTCCAGTTCCAAGTTCTGGTGGGACACGGCCAATCTGTGTGAAGGAAGGAGCAGTCAAATACTAGTACTGCTCTTAAAGTCTGGGCCAGAACCATCAAAGGTTGACATATTTTTCAATGGAGCCAGTAAAATAAATATTAATACAGTAATTTAAAGCGGAACCTTAAGTAAATTAGTTCATTTTATATTGTAAAAGCTGAACATTGTGACCAAACTCAGACTAATACACGCTGTCTTTATCTAATTTCTCCGAAGAAAAGAAATTGCAAACTTATGCTGCCTTCAGTGGCCTCTGCAGTTTCCGGTAGTTGGTGACATCACACATAACTGCCTTGATTAAAGCAGGGGTACTGTATTGTCAAAAGTCTCTCAATAATATCATGGGCTGTCACAATATATCGAATTACAAGTTCCTTTACTTAAATGCATGGTTTTATAGAAGCAACGTCTTATAAACATCGGGAACTACATATCCCATGATTCATTTCAGTGTAGACCACATGAATAAATATGTTTTTTACTTGAATTCATGTTATTATGATGGACATAATTCGACTCAAAATCTTGTCAAGGTATTTTAAAAGCAGAAACGTGTCCTCTCCAAAATGTCGCAGTAAATATCTTACCGTGAGATGCATATCGTGATAATATCGTACCGAGAGAGCTGGATATCGTTACATCCCTAGTGGATACCTGTTTTACCCCCAGACCCCAACTCTTTTAACATTACCCTGGTGCATGGATGGAGTTTAGGTGTTTCGTCTGACTTTAAACGCCAACTTCTTCATTTAACGTTTCAAAAATCAAGTACACCATCTTTAATTCTACTCAAATCCTAAACCAACAAGAACCGCAAATCCAGGACCACTTGAAAACCACTGACTTATGTTATATACTAGGACACCAACCCACATGGCTAATCTGTCTGTATGTTTATCTTGCCTCTTATGTCGAAGCCCTGTCTATGCATTCCACTGTACGAATCCTGTGTGATCACTATTGAAAGACAGCTCCCACCTCTCCACCCATGACCAGTCGCGTGGAGATTACCCATATCTTTGCTCGGCAGGGATCTGCAAAGGCCCTCCCTCCCTCTCTCCTTCCTTACTTCTCCCTCTTTATCTCTTTCTTTCTCTCTTTCTTTCTCTCCCCCTCTCCTATTAAAACTAAATCACGTCCACCTCCTCCTCTGCCATACCTGCATTCATTACCCATCAACCGTCAAGTGTCACCGTCAACACTTTTTACAGCGACAACACCGTAAACCATTAACGGCCGTTTTAATACCCCCGCCATCCTCGAACTCGAACATTTTTATTTATTTATTTTTATATTTTTTTGCGGGATTTCTGACAAAAGGTAATGCTTAAATCTCTCAGTGTGCACAAGCCTAAATCCTACATAAAGTGCGATTGGTGGCAGATGTATTCTCTCTGGATTTGATATCGGTGTCATGCCGG
Organism: Boleophthalmus pectinirostris; assembly: GCF_026225935.1. Classification (NCBI taxonomy): domain Eukaryota; kingdom Metazoa; phylum Chordata; class Actinopteri; order Gobiiformes; family Gobiidae; genus Boleophthalmus; species Boleophthalmus pectinirostris. Next base: position 1,397,625 of record NW_026571115.1, on the reverse strand, counting down.
AGCCAAGCGCACAGAGGCACCCACGCACAGATTAGTTTGGTTGTGGTCCCTTCTTTTCTTTTTTTTTGTTTTTGTTTTTTTTTTACAAGCCACCGCTCCCCCACCTACTTCCCCAGTGTGAATTGTACTCGGTGAACAGTAGGATAGCGTTGAAGCGATTTTTTATTTATTTATTTTTTTTACGAGGAAAATGTGATCATGATGAAGTGTTTTTACAGCTTGTAAACCGTGTAAAGTGCGGTGGAGATACTTGATTGGATGAGATGCAACAGTGATCGTAATAAAATAAGAAATCCTGGCCTTAAAGAGAGAATAAGAAGTGTTTTAGTAAAAGTAAATGATCAAATATCAATTACAAATGCTCTTAAAAGAACTAATTCATTCTAAACGGTTTGCGGTGGTCCATAGTTATCCCTCGCTTACGCATTCAGAGCATCGAAATTATTCTCAGAGATGAGTTTCTAAGCACTTTTCGAAACTTTCAGAGGCCAGAGTTTGGCTGTGACTGCAACTAGAATGCCAACATGCACTTACTGATTGCCTGTCACATTATAGAATATAGACCAGAAATGAAAACATAAGTAGAAAAATATAGCTGTCACGATAACACAATTTTAAGTGTATATTCTGCTACAGATATCATGATAGACTAGCAGAGTTTTGCCGTGACCGCAACTAGAATGCTAACATGCACTTCCTGATTAGCTGTCAGTTTGAGCGGTGTTTTAGCAATACAGACTAGAAATGAAAACAGGAATAGAAATATACAGCTCACAGTCACGATAACGCATACTGAAGTGCACATACTGCCACAGGTAATGTCACAATAATCTAGCGGAGTTTTGCTGTGACTGTGACTAGAATGCTAACATGCACTTCCTGATTAGCTGTCACTTTGAGCCACGTGATAGTGATATAGGCCAGAAAAGGAAAACAGAAACAGACCAGCCATGATAATGCATTTTGAAGTGCAATAAACTGGCCCAAAAAATGTGACATCATTTTAAAAGCAATTATCTTGAAAACTACTAAGTCCAGTTCAATGAAATGTTGAACATCATAAGTTTATTTATTATGGGACTTTGTTTGCCAGTTGGTGAAGTTTTTCCAAATTTTGCATTGAGTCTTGGGTGACTGTGTGCGAGCAGATTCCAAGATGCAAAATGATTTCTCTTTAGGAATCAACACATTAAATATAAAATCTTGATCTTTTTCTAGACATTCTGTGAAAATTTGAGGTTATTTCAACAACAATTGCCACAATTATTGAACTGCGAAATGATGTCAGTTTTTTTGGGACACCCTGTATAGGTTTAAAGTTTGAAAAACATACAAAACATGACTTAGTTTCTTATTCAACTTGTGCAACCACTAGTCAAAGAAAAACATGTTTCTTATCATTGACATATATCATTGGTCGATATTGTGACAGGCCTTTTTAGCACTTCCACCATATTATAAACATACACTACTCCCTAAACAAATTTCATCTTCTAATTTCCCAAGCACTAAAATAAATGAATTACGCTGGAGCTTTATTGCTGATTGGACAAATGGCATGTATGTATTGTATATTTTGATGAGCTGTAAAACGGCCCGTAATGAAACCAAAACAGGCGGGCGCGCGGACATTGTAAAGTAGGTGTAGCATGCAGTTGTAAAGCAAGACGTGGGGGTCCGATGAAGACGAGATGAGGAATTATTCTGTCAGCGGCTCCCCTCCCGCCCCGACCTCAGCCCATTGCTCCGCTAATTGATAAATGATGACCAGTCGTTTCATCAAGGTCGGCGTACAATTAAAACATTTGTGATTTATCAGCCCAAATCAGCAACTGGAGCCGGAGTCGCGCCCCCCGCACACCCGCACGTCCGCACACACACACATACGCGAGCATTGGCCGGTCTGGCAGGTGGAGGGGGGATGGTGGGGGGGGCTTCGGAGGGAGTCTAGCCCGAGCGCCTCACTCACTCCTGGGGATATCGGGTGACAGTGACAGCCCTACTGCGGTGGAGGGAGGTGAACAGCCAATACGTCTCCATGTCACAGCGCAGACACCGGGGCAATATTTCAATAGATGCTAATGTTTGGGTTGCCATGTTGGACAGGGCTGAAACAAAAGGAAGCATTTGTTTTGGTGGAAGTTTCAAAGCAGAAAAAAAAAATAAAATCTACAAATATGTCGGTAATACTAGGCTATTGAAGTTGGCGCAGGTTGGGTGAGGACGGCAGGCGATCGTTCAAAATGGAAATTATTCTTCAGTTATGAGATTAGCATACATTAAATTAGCGCTAGGCTTAACATGCTTATGACCACTCACGTATGCTATTGCTAGTCATGCTACGCTACAACCCAATAAAAATACATGATTGGAAAATAAAAGCAGCAATATTCGGACGGAATTGATAATAAATTGGCAGAAATGTCTTAATATGTTTGTTTAGAAGGTTGCTGGTTCAAATCTTGGTATGGGCATTCGGTGATAAACTTAAAGGGAGGGTGACCAGAATTTCAAAATAAAAAAACTGAGACACTCTTGGTTTGCGGTGGTTGTTAATAATAAAATTGTGAAACAAGTGTGTAATTATGAAGAAGTTCTGAACTCGGCCCATTCATGATGATCATATGAGTCAGTATAGTCACATTTTTAAGCAGATTTTCTGTATTTTACCTAAACAAATGACAATATATGCCTCTCATTACTTTCGGCAGGGATCATATTGGCCAAAAATAGGGACACCTGATACGTTTCTTGTATAAAACTGGGACAAATCACTGGTTTTGTATAAATCTGTTGGGACAGGGGACACAGGACTCAAAACTGGGACCACGTAAAGGTCCAATATTACGCAAAAGTGACTCTTGCGAGCTTTAAGCCGTGTTATAATGCTGTTGCATCATCAAAACATACCTGAAGTTGTGTGTTGTTTCATTCACAGTAATCCTTTAATATTCATCTGTCTACATCCCCAAAGCTCAAAATGCTCTGTTTCACCTTGTGATGTCATGTAGTAGTGGTTCACAAAATTCAAACCTGGAACACTGAGATGCTTGCTATAAATAAAATTGTGAAAAGAGTGTGTAACATTGTGCATTGTGTGTCAGTCATGATCTGAGGAGCTTCTGTTGCTGTATTTTTTTTATTTTTTTGCTTTATGGTCATTCGCAAACACGTTTTTCTGTACATTGGCAAAACAAATGACAATTTATGCTCGTCTTTACTGTTGGCGGGGATCAGATTAGTCAAACATTGTGATAGTCCTGGTTTAGACCTGATGTAATCCTGGTTTAGCTTTAGTTTAGTCTTGGTTTAGATTGATTCAAAAATTGGGACCCCTGGGACATTTCTTGATAAAACTGGTACAAATCACTGGTATTGGATAAATCTGCTGGGATAGGGAACACATGGCTCAAAACTGGGACTGTCCCGGGTAAATGGGGACGTCTGGTCACCCGAAGTTAGTAACTGCCTTTTACCTTTTATTCAGTAAAGTTTCTAGGGCTGAAATTATCCAAATGATTGTAATGAAGGTTTATGGAGTTTAAAAACACACTTCCTGTATTACCACATGACATCACCAGGTTGAACATTGTTTTAAGTGTGAGAAAAGAACATTTTAATATGCAGGGTGTGTTAAACTTGTGTGAATGAAACAAAACACTCTGGTTATGTTTGTGATGAGGAAACAACATTACAGCATAGATCAGAAAATAGAGTAATATGGGCCCATTATTAGCCAGTTGCAGTAACATTTGGCCATTCGCTCTGTAACACGCCATACTTATTTCAATTACCGCTATCACAAGAGAATAAAAATCAATTGGAGCCCCATGTAGATTATTCGCTCATTTGTTTACCACACAAAAAACAGCCTGCGCCTAAAAATTTGAGTCTGATTACGAGATAGCACTTCGCATCGATGAAGTTATCCGTTGCAGGAATCCAGTTTAATTTGGTCTGAAATAGTGAAAGAGGAGGACCACTTTAGCAGCGCCACTTGAACCGCGTGATCCCAGTCTGAGGCCGTAGTTGAAATATGAAGCAGCTGATTACAGTGGATACGGCGCGTCCCAAATGCACCTCTTTTCTCCAGCTCCTCTGGTTTGGCTTGTTTTTGCCCCAAATAACATTAAGTGCGGAGCGGCAGACGGAGGGAGAGCCCCATTACGGCGTAGGCCTCCTCTGAACAGCTGAAAGGACTGACGTGAGCACCCGCACGGACACGATTTAGATGTTCAAACAGAGGTTTTGTAATAAAACTTTAATGGAGATCCAGGAGTTGATTTTAACCCTAGACAACAGGACAAATGCAGGAAGAGATTTAGGTTTTAGGTTTTTAAACTAGTTGAATATTCACTATAGTAGACCAACATTTGTTTTGTCTTGACCACTCAACATCTTGACATTTATTTTAACATTTTAATTTTGTTTTTAGCTGATTTTCATGATAAATTGTGTGCATTTCTTCTCAGAACATGTACAGATGTGTTCCTTGGATGTTGAGTTTGTTTGGGGCTCTGGGATTGAAAAGTAGAACTCGGATGTAGTCTTCATTTCCTTTCATCCATTAAAATATTTAAACAAAAAAAAAACACATATGAATATTCTCAACTCAACTTTATTAGAGCACTTTAAAAACAACACAGTCGACCAAAGTACACAGAACAACATAACAGTGCCAAATACAGTGACAACAGTGTAATACAATACAAATACAGGTAAAAAGTCAACCCCCAAACTGAGTTAGAAGCCAAGGAGAAAAAGTGAGTTTTTAGGAGGAACTTGAAAACAGGCAGTGAGTCGATCAGCCTTATGTGCAGAGGGAGCTGATTCCACAGCCTTGGAGCAGCCACTGCAAATACCCAACCTCATCTCTGGTTTGATAAATTATTTTTTGTTGACTAAAAGTGTGTGTACTTTTTTATTTGCTTTACTTTTTTGTGTTGTTGTCCAAAAAATTTGACATTCACAAAAAAATATGAGAAACATACAACATTTATCACTAACTAGTATTTAAAATATATCATAAATTTTACCAGATCTTTGGCATTTTTTGCTCTAACAACATCAAAATTGGCACTGCACGCACACGTCCCATTAGGATGACACTCTTTGAATTTAAGAACAGTCGGATGAGCGGTTCGAGAGTTATGCATGGAACAAACAAACACACAGACAGACGTTCCTTGAATTAATAGATAAATTAGCCACTAAAAAAAAAAAAAAAATCTATTCACTCTTCAGTTTCCAAAAACAAATAAAACACAAAGCTGGAAAATATAGTATACACAGGAGGAGCTACCCTAACCCTTGTACTGTATATTAGGCTAATGGTGCGTTCCATTATCCATCCGACTTGGAGGTCTGAGGATGTTGCCTAGTGACAAGCATAGACACGCCCCTTTTCCACAGACGACGGAACTCGGAAGAGCTCAGAGGAGACCGAAACACTTGTAAGTCTGAAGTGTTTTCATTGTGTTCGGACGCTCTGGTGGTTTAAATGACAATTTCAGTCACTTCTTTTACTGCAATACAGTACTGTGTCTGTATTATTGTAGTACTGTACTGTGTCTGTATTACTGCAATACCTTACTGCGTCCGTATCACTGCCTGTGGGTGTGGTAGTCGGTGTTGCGGTGAGGCCAATCTTGAACACAGACTTGTTTTAAACGGGTGTTGCTGAAAGTCCCAAGGGTTGCTAACAGAAGATAAACAACAACAACAGCTTTCCGGTTGGCGTCCATGTTGGCGTCGGACACACGAAACATAATAAAACATCTGAAGTGTGGACGCGGCGTCATATCCGAGATCCGAGCGGGAGACGGATGGATAATCGAACGCACCATCATTTACATCCTGTTAGCATGTTTACGATTACACTCGCTTTCCATCTCATATGAACCACTTTAGCTTTCCAGTAGCAGCTTTTTAATAATATATACTCTGTGAAACTGTCTTCAAATTTATTCCAAAGTTGGAAGTCTTAATGATCAAACTCCACCTGAAACCTTTCCTCTGTTCCTCTCATGTACTTCACGAGGGATTTGCAAACGTTAACTCAGAGTAGCAGCTTTTGTAAGATTTAAAAACTCGCCGCGGTCGGAATCCGAGGTCCGTACACGACGCCCTGACACCACCGAGCGCGCGGTTTTATCCCCCAAACCCAGATCCTGATTAAATGAAAACAGAGCACCCTATTAGAGTCATTAACATACATGGACAGCGTGCATGGGGGAAGTGCACAGTAATGTTAAGCGCATATATTAAGAGCAGATCCGCAGATAGGACTTGAAACAGCATATCTTGCAAAAGCTTATATTATTTATCATTCAGACATCAAAAAGGAGACTTTGTAATGACCCTTTTTAATTCATATGCAAAGGTGCGAATGCAAATTTACGAAGGCAACCACTGTCAAATTTCGCCCCAAAAGCGGGAGGTAGAGAAAGGGGCTAGGGGCCGGGCCTATCGTGGCATGATTTCCAATTTCACAGCTGCCTTGTATGTTTAATTCAATGTCACACTGGATATGCTGGCATTTCATGTGGTATCACGAAACACTTTTTAATTTTGTAGATTAAGATGTGCTGCTTATCTGGTGCATGTTAAAAGAGAAGGAACAAGGAAGATAATGGGGAAGTAAAGTGGAGGCTGTAGGCAACTAAATCAGACAAAAGATTGATTCAGAGTTTATTAAAAAGCAGAAGAACAAACCCAAGCCATCCAAAACATGCTCAAATTGAGTAAATATTGCTACACATTGTTGCGGTACTGTGTTTTCATTGCCGTTTTTGGATTTAAGGACCCATATTACACTATTTTTTGATCATTTCCTTATTAAAAACAGACCTGGAGTTGTGTTTTGTTTCATTCACACATGTTTAACACAAACTCTGCATATTTAGAGTGAGTTCTCTGAAACTGAAAACACTGCTCAACCTTGTGATGTCATATGGTAATACAGGAAATGCTCCAGTGTGTTTTTAAACTCCATGCACCTTCACTAGAATCATCTAGATAAATATCACACTGAAAAAAGCAGTATCTAAATATCTAGGCAAGTTAAAATGGCGTAAATTAAGAACATTTGACTTGATTTGAGTAAATTCATCTTGACAAGTGAAATTATCTACCAACGGAATAAGCGTGTTTTACTTAATTCAAGTAACATTCGATTTAGTTTCTTACTTTAAGTGTAGCAAGATGTATTTTCATATTTTAACTACAAAAAAGCCAAGTGACTGAAATCATGATGAAACTTTCTTTAGTGAAGTCATCTGAACTTTGTTAGATTTGAGTTTTTGCAGTTGCAGCTCTGTAATTGCCAATCTCTACTAAGGGTGTAATGATATCCAAGTCTCACGATACGATATCGTCACGGTGTGAACCTCACGGTACGATATTTATAGCGATATTTTGTGGAGACTAACAAAACTATTTCCTCTTAAAATGCCTTGGCAAGATTTAATCCAAAGAGCTAAGACTTAAAAGTGTTTAGAACTGTTATTTCTACTTGTAGTCTACACTGAAATGGAGCAAAGGATCATGGTCTATGTAGTTCCCTATGTCTTTTTTTTTTTTTTTTTTTTTTTAGCTGTTGCTGCACCATAACTCTTAATTTGAGCAAAGAGACTGATAATTCAATATATTGTGATGGTCCATGATATTATTGTGAGAACTGTGACGATACAATATCACGATATTTCGGTTATTGTTAAACCCCTAATCTCTACTGAACAAAAGGTTGCTATTGACTGGTAAAACTACCACTAAGTGACATTACAAGGTGGAATAGAGTGTTCTGAGCTTTCAAAACAGCCAGGATTACTTATTTAATATGTGTGAACGAAACAAAACGCAACTCCAGGTCTGTTTTTGAGGCAGTAACAACATTCTAACATGGCTTGAAGCTCACAAGAATCCATTTTGTGTAATATAGGACCTTTAACAATGGAAGATCTCTCCAGAAATCCAATATAACATACAACACATTGACAGCAAGCTTATCTTCCAGCTAGGTACTCCTGATCTATATCCTAGTCCTATGAATTGGGGGTTAGATGCTGCACTACTCCTTGCAGGTAACCCAGAATTTCTCTTTGAGGTTTGGTCAAATGCGTTGGACAAAGCCTAGCAGGTTTTAACTCGTGTGTTGTCAAGCTTTTTAATCACAAATGAAAAACCCACAAATGTTGACTCTTATCATTTTTGAGTGACAAGACCCATTATCCTGCTGTATTTACCCAGCCAAACCACAATGCCTTTATGTTAATCGACATTCTGACTCGACCTCTATAGAGAACTTGATGCTATCTGAAATCTTGCAGTTCTCAATACATTCCATATTTATTTTGTAAGATGTATTTTTAAACCGTCCATCGTCGTCCACGTCTCTTCTCTTCACAATAGATTTTTCATATCTAAACATATCCATAACAAAACCGTCTTTATTGCCTCTCCTCCCACTGTTTTACCCAAGCCCATAAAACATGCATATAACTCGACTGGCTGTGCGTACATTAGATAAACAATTAACTTTAATGCATTATATTCTTAGCCTGGTTTGGATCGTTCTCCATTCCCTCTCAGCTCCTATTCTCCCTCTGCACTGCAAAAAATTAAAATAAATAAATAAATATCATAAATAAAAAAGACAAGACGAGTGAAAATGTCTTGGATTCAAAATCTTGATTAACTACACTTTTTTTTTAGTTAATCGAGTTTAGTAAAATAATAATAACAATTAACTTGACTATTAAGACTAAAATTGTTACTTCACTAAATAATAATGTTGCTTGGAATGAAAAAAAAAAAACTTAAAAAAAACTACAAACTAACAAAAAACTGACAAAAAAAAAAAAAAAAAAAAGTAGGCCTAAAAAGTACCTAATATTAAATTGCGACAAGAACTATTGACTAAATTCATTTAATGTCATTTTCTTACCTAATTGGTAGATAATTTATCATAATATCTGCACAAAATATTAAAACCTGTCTAAAACTATTCAATTTTTATGTTCAGAAATCTATACACAATAGGAAAATACACCAATACAAATCCAAAGTCCTTAAGTCAAGTTTACTACTCTAAACTTTTAACCCACAAACAAAATAAACCTATAAAACTCAAGATGTTATTTTGAATTAAATCAATTTTCACCATGTAAACAGTATAAAGCAAATACATTTTTAAGTTCAGAAATCTATATACAAAAGGAAAATTTAAAAACCAGAATACTGAAGTCACGGTTATTACTTTAAACTTCTATCCCAGTTCATCTCAGATACTGATACAACTGTCTGTAACTGCTCAAAAAAGAGTTAAGAAATATATGTAATTTATAAGCGACACACTGAACTTATACAACTCAAGATTACTACTTTCATTGTCAGTAATTTAAACCCGAACACATTGAATATTATGCAGTGTGAGTAGAACGGCCCATCTCAGACTTTGATACCACAGCATATAACTATCCAAAAAAAGTTACATTTAAATTTAAAAGTTATTTTTTTTTATTTATGAACAACAACATAAACCTACAACTATTCAACTCAAGATTACTGCTTTGATTGTAAGTAATTTAAACCAATGTGCATCTGATACCAATGTCTGCAACAACAACAAAAAAAAAAAATAAAAAAATATAAAAAAAATAAATAGCCCTACAACTCAACATTACTACTTTGACTGTAAGTAATTTAAACTTAAGTGCATCGTATATTTTGGAGTGCGAGTAGAACGGCCCATCTTAGACTTTAATACCACTGTCTGTAAAAAAAAAGAAAAGTTTAAAATAATTCAATTTATAAACAACAAAATAGACCTATACAACTCAAGATTACTACTTTGATTGCGAGTAATTTAAACCCATGTGCATCGTATATTTTGCAGTGCGAGTAGAACGGCCCATCTCCGAACCTGATACCGCGATTTGCGCAGCTAATTCCCCTGCACTCTGCCTCACAGTGTGGTGTCATAAAAGGCGCCGCATTGATTTCTCTCTCCTCTTACAACTCGCCCCAGTGGCTGATGGGAGTCTTTCCTGTCATAACCATCTGCATCGCCACCGCTACGCCTTTTGTTGTGGCTGCCTCCCAATCCCAATCTATGTTAATACACGAGGAAGACACGCGACCCCCTGCTCCGGTTGCGCCTTGTAGCTAATATCACGCCGCGGCTAGCGAGCAAGGCGGTTTCGTGTAGCGCCCGCCCGAGAGGTTAATGGTTTGAGCGTGAATCCGTGTTCATTTAAAAATTAGATCTTTCTTCGGGGCGACCCTGGTGCGCGGAGGACGACAGCCTAATCTCGGAGAAATTGCACCTTTTTTTTTTGCAAACGCCTCAAGATGTTGCATTGATGTTTTCGGGCTAAATGATGCTAGATGTTGACATATTGCGAAGTCGAGCCACTGTATTAAGAACGGCATGCTGGAAGAGAGGACTAATTGAAATATAATCAATACAGAGTGTTTAATGTCAGATTTGAATTAGAAATCATAAGCTTAGAAATCAGATATCGACAAATGTGTCAAGTTGTCAAATAAAGTCAATGCGTCAATTAATGTTTCATATTTTGCCAAAAGTAAGTTCACAATTCGTTTTAGACTAACTTTTGGAGTCAGTTTTTGTATTTACACTGGAAAAAAACAATATCTAGGTAAGTGAAACTGACTTAAATTAAGAACATTTGACTTTATTTGAGTAGATTCAACTTGACAAGTCAAATGATCTACCGATGGAATAAATGTGTTTTTCTTCAAGCAACATTCAATTTCAAAATTTCTTTCTTATTTTAGGTGCACAAAAGTTGTTATATTAGTTCTTATTTTCAGTGTAGCAAGATGTATTTTCATATTTTAAGTACAAAAAGTCTTAAAATTTGACTTCTCAAGTGAAAATTAACCCAAATCATGATAAAACTTTCTTAATTCAAGTCATCTTAACTTGACTAGATTTAGTTTTTTTGTAGTGTACCTTCCTAAATCATTCTTCACCATTTATATGAACTGGCGCAAAGCCTATGTTGTCATCTGCAAACTTTTATAATTTGTCAAATAATTCAAAAACAAACTTGGAACCAACTTGCAACTGCTAACGTCAAATTATCATTTTTGTTTATTTAAGAATAAGTTGGAGTCAGTCCAGAGTCAAACCAGTGAATCATAAGCTTATGAGTGTTCAGTGATGTATTTACTGTGTTTTTAAACCTGATGCCCTGTCTCAAACATTTATTTATTGTAAGCACCGTGTCAAAAGCGATGCGGTCTCGGATGATTCGTCAAAAAGTCCAAAAACTTTCATACGTTCTTTGCAATTCCTAACTTCAAATTATCTTTATTTATACCCAACTGGAAAATCCTAATCACACACACTTTTGCGTTTTATTCCTCGCATTTTACTATCTTACACTTGGGTTTAGTGCCAGTAAACCTCCTCCCCCACTCGGCAGATCCGGCCACCCTATAAAAGTCTTATTTACCGTGCCAAAGATGCAGGTATCAGGCCCCATGTAGCAGAGCCTCGCAGACACAGCCTTATACTGTACCTCCCTGTGATTTCCGCCGGTCCTGGAGAGCCATATTGTGCTGTAAAGTGCTGTTTCTCATATCCAGGCACCAGGCTCTCCCCGGGGACCGCTGTAATCTGGTTGTCCCACAGTCGGAGAGCGGAGGACGGGGAGGAGATGAAGACTGCTGCCCTGGGGGAACACTCACTCCGCGGAGAGCACTTGCCCCATCTTTTCCACACCTTAGCGCGCGCCGCCAAAAAAGCTAAAAGTAAGCAGGAAAGATGCCCTAGTCATCACTATACGCGGCTGGGCGGAAAACGAATGCTGGGGCTCCATTGATTTGTTTGTTAGCGCTGATGAGCTAGCCCGAAGAAGCCATCTTTGCTGTCGGGGGGGAGAGTTGACGGACTTCGGATATGATGTGCTTATTTCTCGAACTAAACAAAAAAACGTAATAGAACATCGCTGCACTGCGGACGGAGCGATCCATATTAAAGAAATTAAAATTGATAATGCCATGAAAAATATATTGGAATCTTTAAGACGGCGAGGCAGAAGTAAGTTAAATGAAATTACGCAGATCAACGGGCAATACAATACTTGCTTAGAGAGACACAAAACATATTTTATTTGCCAAATCCTAACTTCGGTTAGTGTAAATTATTCAAGAAATTGCGAAATTGGAGAAATGGTAGAAAATAAATTGTGGATTAAGATATTGCTGACAGTTACGAGATCTGAAGTGCATATTACATAAATTATACACTAAATAATCTGTTGGGTAAAGTTGGTTCAGAATAAATAGAAAAATAGCTGAAAATGTTGAATTTCACAAACCAGCGCAGATTAATACACTGCAAACCAAAACAGCTTCAAAGTTACTGTTAACTGAAACTGGATTTTTTGACTTAAAAACAAAAGTACACTCAGAAGTATGGTTAAGATAAAATGACTTTAATTAAGAACATGTCATCTTGATTTGAAATTTCACTTTACATAAGTTAATAAGTACCTATTCAACAACACTTTTTGCACTTAAAAGATACATATTGTTGCACATAATATAAAAAAGAACAACTCTGCACTTTAAATATGAAACAACATCTTTGCTGCTTGAGTTAAGAGAGAACATGATGTTGAGTTGAATCCACTTATATCAAGTAAAATGTAAAATTTAAGACATTTCAACTTGCTTAGATAATATTTTATGCAGTGTAAATGAAATTATGTAAGTCATGTTTATGAATTTTACATCAGTACTGCAAATTAAATACAATATATAGCTTCCAGTACTTTGACTTAGCATCTTTTCACCTACAGGGCAAAACATATTGACATATTGGGTAACTTGAAATTGCCGTGTATCACTATCATCAGTACCATCGCAATCTACCAAAACCATAAAAGCAAACCGGTGGCTTCTCTGTGCCGTCCGCCCATAAAACGTTGATGTTTACTATATTATCAGACATTCCACTTCTCCCTCCACTTCCTCATGATCAAAAATCTCTAACATCATCTCCATTCTCGCCCTATTGGGAGCTGTAGTCTAGGCGTGGCCCAATCTAGCCCGTAGCCAAGCAGCGAGGGAGGCTGCGTGCGCTCGCCTCCGCACGTGGCAACACACAAACCCGCTGCAAAAAGGAGTGGACCTGGTGTTTCGAAAGCCCATCTCATACATTGCTAATGCCTGGAGTAATATGGGTCTCATTCATAATTTATCAAGCCCTGGCCCGCGCTTGCAAAGTATATCATGCGCACTGTAAAGAGGTTAAAGATTAGCTTGTTGTTTGCTGGGAATGTAGCGACCACTCCTGCTCGGCCCGGTGACATTAGCTGGCGTTATTGGTTCTGTTCACGATCTAGATTTTGATGATGTTGTAATTTCAGATGGAGGGCAGGGGGTTTATATAACTCTATGGGAGATTTACTAGTTTGGGAAGAAATATCCAAACAGATGATGCACAAATGTTGAAAATGATCATTATTTGTTTGGGATTGGCTCCACAAACCTGCGAAATGAATCTCGTGGCTGAAAGGTGCACTGTGTAACTTTTCTGGAGAGGGTCCGCAACCCGTTTGTCTCCATGGAGATGTTTTCTTGCATTTACTCAACTACAGATGCTGTTTATTGCTCAAAAATGTCATAAAAAACTTCAATTTTTACTGCGAGTGGAGTCAACTTTCTATAAATCTAACTTGTAATTTGTTTATGGTCTTACCACATCTCCATGGAGACAAGCATTTGGTGGACTCTGCACAACTCGCACTCGGAAAAAACAATATCTGGGTAAGTTAAATGACTTAAATTGAGAACATTTGACTTTATTCGAGTCGATTCAACTTGACAAGTAAAATGATCTACCTATGGAATAAGTGTGTTTTTCTTAATTCAAGCAACATTCAATTTTCTTTCTTATTTTAGGTGCAAAAAGTTGTTGCTTTTCTTATTTTAAGTGAAGCAAGATGTATTTTCATTGTTTAAGTACAAAAGTCTTATTCCAATGGCAGATAATTTTACTTGTCAAATGAAATTGACTCAAATCCTGATAAAACATTCTTAATTCAAGTCATCTTTATTTGACGAGATTTAGTTTTTTTTTGCGGTGCAGACAAGTTACACAGTGCACCTTTAAAGTCCTTTCAGCCACCAACACCATCATTTGGTTTTGAATAATGGCACCAGTTTCTGAAGCTATTCTCAAAAAAAATAATATTTCACTTTTGTTTATTTATATTGATAGAGAAGATGTTGAACTTTTTGATTGTTTCGTCAAAACAGATCCAGTGACGGCAGAGGTATTAACCAAAAACCAGGCCAACAAATCTGCAATCTGACATTTCCAATTTACAATTCAGAAGTTTAAACTATAAGAATTGAAGAATGCAAGTGAACGCAACCAATCGAGAGAAGCAGAGTGAGTGGTTGGTGGTATAACTTTGGAAGCCTGGGGGTCTGACTTGCCTATAATGTTCAGATTGTTCAGATAGGAGTTCCTGACTTGTACTATTTCTCATCCCGGCATTAAAAATTTAGCCAGCACGGGTCTGTTTGTAGCTAGTTCCTTTCCCCCTTTCCTGTATTTACTGTGGCAATAATATTAGCGCAAATGAGACGAAAGCGTACAGGGAGTGTAAAAAGCGGGCTAGCCTTTTACTTAATATCACCCGGACGACAGAGCTACTTAGTTTGAGTAGTGTTCGTGTTGAATTAGGAGGCCCATATGAATTGGCACTGCAGTATGGATTTTTACTGCGAGTTATTTTTCGGGCTGTTTCTGCTGACTTGTACAGGCTCGGGCTAGCACAGTGCGGCAAAAGCTTTTAATATAGATAAGAATTGGATGCGGTCAATTTCACCTCTGATAGTGAAGCTGAGTGGAGCTGGCGAGTGTGGGGTCAGCCGTTGCTAAGATACAACTTTTTTTTAGGAACAGTTTTTGAGATGTTGAATTTACCGAGTTAGTCGTCGATGAAATGAATGTGAGACCTGTGGCGAGCTAACGATGCTAACTACAGATGCTAATCTTTGAGAATTTGAGTTTTGATGTAGCTTAGTATACAAGAAGAAATTATGCAAGCTTAAAGTGTGCTAATGCTGATTTGAAATCCAATTAAATATGTAAAAAAAAAAAAAAAAAAAAAAAAAAGTTGCAGTATGTCAGGCTGTAAGAAAAGGCTGAAGAAAATCGCTATATTGACCGTTTTTGGGATGTAGAATTGATCGAATTAATCGCTGATCAAATGAACACGAGACCAGAGAAATGGGATGTCTGTAGCGAGCTAACGATGCTAACTACAGATGCTAAGCTCTGAGAATTTGAGTTTTGATGTATTTTAGTATCCAAAAATAAATTATGCTATCTTAAAGTGTACAATGTTGAGACAATGCGTATTCATACATCAAACTGAGTAGTATTAAACACACCAACATATAACGAGACTGTTTTTGGGAATTAAATGAATTTATTGAATTAGTTGTCGATCAAATTAACACGAGAAAAGAGAAATGGGATGTCTATAGCGAGCTAATGATGCTAACCACAGATGCTAATAACTGAGATTTGAATGGAACGTTTTGATGTAGTTTAGGATTCACGAAGAAATTACGCTAAACCTTTATGCTAGACCTTTTTCATATCGTCTGAAAGTGCCCGACTGTAGGTTTGTGCAACTTCCATTTAATAGTTTTCTGTGGCAAATCTCTGGCGTAATGTCTGGCGTATTTTCCACGAGCTTCATAAATCAACCAACAAGGTCCACAAATGATAAACATTCTTCCAACCACAACTATCAAGGTAAGAAAGACAAAAGATTAAAGGTGGACAACGATGACGCATTGATGAACTACTGAGCAAAATGTTATGGATTACTAGAGATGTCGAGCATTCAAACTATCTATGCTAATACTGATCTCATGGAATTGATTTTTCATTTTAATTCTACAATCAGAGTGAACAAGTTACTTATGTTGTATTCATTACCATAACATTACTTGCTAGTCATTGTTCACCTTTAAGCTTTCGTCTTTCTTACCTTGATAGTTGTGGATGGAAGAATGTTTATCCTTTGTAGACCTTGTTGGTTGAAGATTTGGTGATGGGGCAAATTTGTGAAGCTGGCGGAGAAAACGCCAGACATTTCTACAGACATTTCGGATAGAAAACCATTAACCAGAATTTCCTCAAACCTACCACAGGGCAATTTCGGCCATTGTGAAAAAGATTTATAGCTCAAAAGGGACAATGTAAAGATCATACATCAAACTAGGTAGTATTTAAAAAGATAAAATATAACAATAATAATTTTAAATCTGATTAAATGTGTAAAAATGTTACAGGATGTCAATCTAATACAATGTTATCAGTGGTCAAAGAAAAGTTTAAAGCTATATTATCTGTTTCCCGTTATAAGCTACTAATTACATTCATAGATAATTTCTATTATAGTCAGTTCTATTATTATTTATTGAAGCTTTGTAAACATAGAAACCCAAGTTAACATGAAAACACGTGGGGAGTCCGTACTTAGAGATCATAAATTTACAGAAAAATATATGAGGACCCAATAGCTCAAAAAATATGGTGTTAAAACAATACTTAACAATACCAACGGACAGTAATAAATTGGATAAATTTGAAAAATAAAAGTACTGAATGTGTAATAAAACTGCAGGTTACTGACATAATGCAATGCTATCAGCTATAAAAGAAGATATTAATCAGCAACGTTTGACTATACAGTATTTAATGTTTCAGTGTACCAACGACATTTGCACATGCACATCTATTTATGTATTATTTTATTTTATTTGTGCATTGTAACCATAGAAACCCCTTTAAAACCATGGTCTGGATATGGAGTTACTCTTTCGTTTTTTGCTAAAAAGAAGCCGATTTAAATGAACATAAGGAGAGAATACAAAAATGCATTGAAAAAACTACAACAAAGGAACTGCATTGCATTGTTATTGGTGTGTCATTTTGTTTAAAGGACTGTCTTTGAAGCTGTTCCGTATCAGTAACGCCAAATTATAACTTCGCCACAATGAATATTTATTTTTCAGTCCTGTCTTAGAAAACTAGACAGAGGCATGGCTTGAATCGGGGCCTGTACACAAAGGTTGTAAGCGTCTTTTTTAGTACTTTTAGTATTATTTATAGCGTTATTATTTTAACACACATTCATTTTTAAACTGAGAGATGACGCAAAAGCTCTGTTTTTTAATTGTTACTTATATTTGATTCGCAAATTAAACTGTAAGTGGCAAAAATGGGGGCTCTTCCAAAGATAACACTCTGTAGTATCTGTGTTTATGACATTAAAAAATCCAAAGCTACCTCATTCCTTAGCTCCAACTTTGCCATAATAGACAGTTAAGAACATGCGCAATTAAAAATACATGAGGTAGAACATTTTAGCAGTTACGCTTTTGTTGAACGAGGGCTTGTTGACAGTTTAAAAGTAGCATTGAATGAATGCTTCGAGTCACGCTAGTAAGTATTATGAGTACCAGATCTTTTCAGGCATTTTTTGTCCTATGTGACAATGTGAAACTTGGCACTGCACACACTCTTGCCATTAGGACGACACGCTCCAAATTTGAGATCGGTCGGATGAGTGATTCGAAAGTTAAGTGTGGAAAAGTCAAACAAACTCACAGACGTACGTTCCTTGCCTTAATACATAGATGGAATCTTTCTCCATTTTGTATTTACCACATTTTCAAGCCAGATGCCTTTCCTGAAACATTTATTCACTGTAGACATCGTGTGAAAGGCTTTGTCCCTGATTTTTACCATTTTCAAACCTCAAAAACAGAGCAAAGTCATGTTAAACTACTTTCAGTCGTCCAAAGTCATTCCTCACTTACCTTATGCATTCAGAGAGTCATAATTATTCACCGCGATGAGCTTATAAGTGCTTTTCCCAACTCCCAGAGACCAGAACGATGTTTTGCCTAGAAGTTAAAGCAACAACTAGCATGCTAACATACACTTCCTTATTATAGGACAATAAAACGCTCTGTAATTAGATGCAAACAGCACACAGCAAACATATTCCGACTTTAAGAGACCAGAGTGGAGTTTTGCATTGATGTTAAACCAACATCTAGCATGCTAATGTGCACTTCCTGATTATCGAACAGTAAAATGCTGTATAATTAGATGCAAAAAGCACACAGCAGATATATTTTGACTTTAAGAGCTGCCTATACAATATATCTGTACAATTTTGAGTTCATGTTAGGCTATTTTCCGGACGAGTTTTAAAAGCGTCGACGGAGTCTCCTTGCTCATTTTTCCTCCTTCTCGGCTGTAGATGACTTTGACCATAAATCAGTCTTTCTTTGCCACCTCCTTCTTCGTCGCGGTTGGGTCTAAACAATGCATGAAGAACTGAAAGGGTAAAACGCCGCACCACTTAGCAAATGAATATTTTATAGCGTGTAAAACTATGTGTGCTTAGCTTTTGACTGGCTCTTATTTTTGTGAGGGGTAACGCCCACTTTGTACAGCTGCTTAAAGCTTTTTGGATTGGTCCCAGTAAGAGTTCAGAGTTCAACCCTGGGTTTTCACTACCGGCGATTCATTGAGGAGTGTTAGCATTGCTGGTATGTATTCATTTGAATTGCTCCTTTCTTATAATATCTAACACGGACTAATTTTTGAATCATTGCATATTTTCTTTCATTGGCTGTGTCCTATTCATACACTGGCAGTTGCTCTGTGTTCAATTGTACATTAATTGAAGTCCTTGGAACCATTTTACGTAGTTTTACCTTTTGAAAATTAGACATGTTTTGATGCTCACCGTTGCATAGCATTTTCCTGTTGTTAAGATAGATCACATGCTTGCTAGTGGGTAGTGAAACAGTCTAAAATACCAGATGCCCTTCCTTGTGCAACTGAAAAAATTAGGAAAATGTCTTGTAGCAGTGTTAGTAGTGTCACAATAGTTAAGTTTTAGAGATGTAACGATATCCAAATCTCTCAATACGATATTATAACCATATGCATCTCACGGTACGATGTTTATTGCGATATTTTGGAGAGGCTGATATAATTGTAGATAAGTGTTAAGGTGTTGTAGATAGTTACATTTTAGGGATGTAAAGATATCCAAATCTCTGGATACAATATCATCGGTATCAGTATATGTGGTACGGTACGATATTTATTGCTCTATTTTGGAGATATAACTGTAGATAGGACCCTTTTTTTTTTTTGCTTTTAAAATACCTTAACGAGAGTTTGGTGTGGATTATTACTGTCATAATCCCAAAAATTCAAGTAAAAACATATTTCATCATGTTGTCTGCGCTCAAATGAATCATGGGATATGTAGTTCTTGATGTTTATTAGCTGTTGCTACTATAAAAAAAATGCATTTAAGTAAAGGAACTTGTAATTTGATATATTGTGCCGCCCCACTGTGTTATTGTGAGACTTTTGACAATACGACATCACAGTATTTCGGTTAAATTTCATACTTGATTTTGGTACTAAGGAAAAGGCTTGATACCAGTTTCATTGTCACAAAACAGAATGGAATATAAATGGAGAATAATGGAAAATGGAATATAATTTTTATTACCAAAAAATGTGCGTTCTAAAGTAGTACCACAAGGCATTAAACTAGTCCTGATAGACCAACACCATTCTAAAAGTATTTAGGTATTTCAATCGAATACCTACTTTTGATATGAGTTTTAGTATTGATTTGTGACATTTTTTGCTGCATTTAGCTCATCCTTTTACCATATTGTCACTTGCTAAACCTGTCAGGAGCAGTGGGTGATCGTAATTCAGCGCCCAAGGACCCAGCTGCACATCTTAAACCAGTATCTTGGTTAGGATTACCTTAAGGATTAGCCTACCGTGCATGTTTTGCTTGTTAGGTCAACATATTCTATTCCCATGCATCAAAAGATTTGCTGTATGGACTCCTTTATGACTGCAGTAGCAATACTTGGGCGCTTTCTTTTAGCTTTAATATCCAGCATATTTCCAAAACAATAACATCACGGCTTCTTCTATCTGCGATGTCAAATACTGATGCAATTTCTTCAAGATTGAGACGGTCAAAGATCATTCACTGAGAAACGTCTCCCTTTTGCTGCTCCACTATTGGCTCTTTTGATAAGGCAGAGTGCTTGTTGTAATTTCATTTGGACCAAATCGCATCAGGCTTCCTCCGAGCCCCTTGTCAGATTACATGCACGGTGTTCGGCGTTGTATGAGTGAGACGGCGAGGGGAGGGAGAGGAAGGAGGGAGGGAGGGAGGAGAGGGGCGGAGCTGTAAAGACCTCAATAAAAATCGCTGAGAGCAGAAGTTATGAGGGAAAGTAATGCATAGGGCAGAATCTGCAGCAGTGGCTGGTTTCACGCCCACTCAGTCCCTCCTCTCCTGTCTCCGAGTCTCATATATGTCGAGGCAGCCCTGTACACATGTTACTAGGAAATCAGTTTTCCGACGCCAGATGTGTTTATTTTTATTTTTTTTAGAAGAAATATGAGAAAAATTGTAATTGCAGACAAACAAAGAATTACTGTTATTGTCAACGTATCCATTGTTTGAAATAGTAATTTTTGCTGTTAGACGTCTTCAGAAATCTCTACTCATGTACAAAAAAAGTGTTTAAAATGTTCATATTTGAAAATGCAATGGTTTAGTCTCATAAGTTGTAGATAATTATTCAGAAGTATGCATGAGTCAAAAGAAAAGTCCATGTGTTAAACCTAAAAAGTTGGTGTACGCAAAGTCTATTGTTTTTAAAGTCTCACTTGTCTTGGTTTGGTTCTGGTTTGATCCTGGTTCAGTCCTGAGTTGGGCCTAGTTTGGTCTTCTTCCAGTCCTAGTTTAGTCCTAGTTTAGTCCTGGTCAAGACCTGGTTTAGTCCTGGTTTAGTCCTGGTTTGGTCCCAGTTTGTTTCAGTGGGTTCTGGGTATAAGAATGCAACCTTACTCTTACTTTTTCATTGTAAACCTGTAAAATCTATTGATATTAACTGAACTACAGTGTCAGACACAATTCACAACTTCCTCAGACTTATTTTTTGAAAAAAAATTTTAGCACAAAACTAAAAAAAAAATGCCAAAAACTTGTCGAAAGACGAAATTGCCGTTGCGTATTGTCATGTCTAGTATCTGTCCGTCCACTCCTGTCTCACGGTTTCACAATTCCTCGACCACCTTCCAGAAATCTCCAGTAATTCCTTTTCTTCTGAGCTTTCTTCTCTTCAGGTCAAAGGTCGTGGGGTTAATTATCTTACTGGGGCACCACTTCGTCAGGTATCAAGTTTCTGTTTACCAGGCATAGAGCTTAAACCCTTTCACACCTCGCATCGAAGAACTCTCCTCCCATAAAACCCGCTCGTCTAATAAGACTGGACCGATGCAATGATGTTACTGCAAAACTCAGGATCATCTGGCTGCGATTTCTGATTGATTTTTCTCCCGAGCTGAAAGTGTTTGGGACTGATAAGTTATAACAAGGGCTAAAAGATCACCACAGTCCTATACAGCCAGAGCTTATACAATAAACTGATATTAGATGGTTTTGTCTCATATATTTGTAGAGTTAGACCAGGTTCAAAAGGGGAGGCAACACAATAGAGTGGGTAGAAGAGCTCTAGAATGAAAATAAAAACACGTTACGGAGATCATAACGTCCTTCAAACTTTAAACAAACACGATTTTTTTGCACAATTTACAGTTAAAGTTTCTGTAAATCTGTAACTTTTCTGGTTTAGTAGACGTTAACATACATACAAACTTGCCTCTCTGTAGATCTGACCTGTAATTTGGCCTGCTTGCCTCCGTAGGTCCCTCAACACAAGAAAAGTTACACAATGTGTCTTTAAAATATCTAAATTTGAGACATAATAAACTGATTTCATTGCAGATTGGCTCTAAAAATACAAAAAAAAAGACGAAAAAACTAATTTAAAAAATGAAACTACACAATACAAAATGGTGAACTTTTAATGAACAGATATTAAATCCTAAGTACTAATTGAATCAAAACAATAAATACACAAGCCCTTGTACTTGTACTATTGTGAAAAATGATGCGTTTTAAACCAAAATATATTGTAATCTTTCAATTTGATTTTAGTGATCTGTATTGGAACTTTGAATGCATGTACTGACTTTGGTTGCATATTTTTACTTCTACTTGAGTAACATGAATACATTCTGCAAGAATGTTAGAAATATACTGCACAAGAACACGTTATGAGTCATCCGTTGAGTATTCTGGGTTTGTGGTTTCCTATAGTTTCAGTAAGAATTTCATCATTCGTCTGTCCGGACACCACCTTTACCTTGACACTTTTCTTTCTTTGTCTCTAAGACTCTGAGAAGTTTGGAGTTTTGTCCAAGTTACCAACCTCCCTACCCTCCTCTGCCTCTCTCCCCTCTCCTTCCCTCTGCCCATTACTCTCTCTAATTCCCCCCACATTCTACCATTTTTTTTTCCCTCTCCTCTCCTCTTTCTCTTTCAATCCGTCGCCCTCCACCCCTCCTTCCCTCGCGCTCGCTCTCCTCTCCCTCTCCTCTCCCCAGCACTGATCGATATTTGGGGCTGAATTGGCTGAAAGGGGGAAAGAGGCCTGTAAAATTGAGGAGACAGGCGCTTGGAGTGGAGCCAGCCTATCTCCCTGGCTTGTTTATGCTCCAGGAATGATTCCCAATACCAGATAACCTGCGGAAAACGTCAGCATGTGTCTGTCTAGAGGGATGGCCATGGATCCGCTAGCTTCTAATTATCGGCTAGCGCACCACTTATCCAAACAGTATTTATTGTTATTAAAAATGTTAATTACATTCCGAATTGAGCTGACTTTCATGTAATGGTTCTATCATACTAATGAACCAAGCCCTGTTCGACAAGTTCACAAGACTTGGCCTTAATTAAAAAGTGTTTTGGGATGAGCCCTGAACGGATCATCATTATTGAATTAGTTGAATTAAATCCCTCCAAATTGCTAGAAACAATTGCGTAATTCTCTTCTATTTACGCCAAATTGTAAAGTTGTTTTTTTTGCAATGAAAGCCCAAATAATAATAATAGTCTTATCTCATCACATGCAACTGCCAAGAATTCTAAATGAGTATTTGAAAGGCTTGTTAATTACTTTTTATTAATTGAATTACAGCAAATTGGGGTCAGTATTATACGACCAGAAGTGGGGGAGCGTCCAGCGCTGCTCAGCTTTATTGGTCCTAAAGTATTGGAAGCAAATGCTTATAGATGTGGTGCAATAAAACCATAAAACTGGACTGATGAGGTGCAGTTGGCTAGTATTCGCCTACCAATCAGAGGATTACTAGCGGAATACAGAATACATCTGAGTGTATTCTGTTGTATCTTTAAGCAAGGCACTTGGCCCAGCTTGCCTATTTGAATAGAAATGTTTTATCTCAGATTCTATTGGTCAGGATGGAACCAAATGCACAGAACAGGAGCCACACTTCTGCCATAGAATTTAACAGTAACCAAAATATCATGATATCGTATCGTCAAAAGTCTCACAATAATATCGTGGGCTGTCACAATATATCAAATTACAAGTTCCTTTGCTTAAATGCATGGTTTTGTCATAGCAACAGCTTATAAACATCAGTAACTACATACCCCATGATTGATTTCAGTGCAACATGAAGAAATATGTTTTTTACTTGAATTCTTGGGATTATGATGGAAATAATTCACACTGAAATCTTGTCAAGGTATGTTAAAAGCAAAAAAGTGTCCCATATACAATTATACAAGCCACTCCAAAATATCGCAATAAATATCGTACCGGGAGATACATATCGTGATAATATCGTACCGAGAGATTTGGTATCGTTACATCCCTAGTAAGGAGTAATTGAAAATTGCTAAAATGTTTTAAACAACTTTATTTATTGTCCCTGCAGGGAAATTTATCCTTTGCATTTGACCCATCCTTCAGTGTCTCTGGGTTAAACCTGTCAGGACCAGATCTTGAGCTAGTCTTAGTCAGAATTTTTTTTAGTTTTTTGGTCATTTTAAGTTGATGGGAGGAAACCAGGGAGCTCGAAGAAAACCCACCCAAACACAGGGAGAAAAGGCAAACTCCACGCAGCAAGACCAGGGAGTCGAACCTAGAACCTTGTTGCTGTTAGGCATGAGTGCTAAGTATGAAGGAAATCATTACAAACCTTGTAAACATTGTAAAAAAGATCTTTGCACTTGGATACTGATTAACGAACGAACTAGTTGTGGTCAGGACCAAACCCAAACGAAGGAGTCGAACCCAGAACCTTCTTGCTTTAAGGCGTGATTTCTAGTCTCAGGTGTAAAAACAGCATTCTAGTGGATTCAAAAAGATCTATGTACTTTTTTACGATTTACGATTTGCACAAAAGTCCCACATATGAGCTGTACCACATTGCTTTGGCAACTACTTTCACCTTCCAACTAGAACTAGAGGGTCAGTGGTTCAAATCTCACCTGAGTGCACACTGTTGTTGTATCTTTAAGCAAGACACTTCATCCAACCTGTCTTAGTGTTAATCATGGTGGTCAACAATTAGGAGTCTGAAGAAAACACTTATCTTTAAAAACGTTCTAGTGGAGTCAATGTTCAAATTAAAGATCTATGTACTTGGATATCGATTTGCACAAAAGTCCCACTGCGTTTGACCCATCCTTCTACGCCAGCCTGACAGGAGCAGGACCCATCTCCAGGTCTTGAATTAGTTGAAGCAGTCGAACCCAGAACCTTCTTGCTGTAAGGCATCATTTCTAGCCTTGTGCGTTAAAATAGGATTCTAGTGGAGTCAACACTGAAATAAAAAGATCTATGTACTTGGATACCGATTTGCACAAAAGTCCCACGTATGAGCTGTACACATCCATCTCTGCCACAGTGCTGAGTGCGGACGCAGTAGTAAGAATACTACATTGTATTGT
Organism: Boleophthalmus pectinirostris; assembly: GCF_026225935.1. NCBI lineage: Eukaryota > Metazoa > Chordata > Actinopteri > Gobiiformes > Gobiidae > Boleophthalmus > Boleophthalmus pectinirostris. Next base: position 1,372,666 of record NW_026571115.1, on the reverse strand, counting down.
AATGTATTGTAATGATATATTGTGCGTGGTTTAATAGGCGTGGGGTGTGCGCCGGGGTGCAGGTCAGATCCTGGTTCTGGCTCGCTGGCTGGGGCCCGCTGGGACCCGGGCCTTCCTCTATTTGTGTTTGTCAGGGGATTTTAGCAGCAAACACGCACTTCATCACTTTGACATTGATTAAAAATACATGGCCCTATTCTCGGGGACTGTCAGCGCGCGAATCAGCACACCACGGATCTACTCTACAAAACTCGACGCCCCCAAGATCTTTTGTTTTTATTATTTTTATAAGCGTATTGGTCCAGAACAGCGATTCGTTTGTCCCATCTAGGCCATCCTTCAGCGTTTGATTTAATCCATGTGCAAAGATCCTTGCCTAAGCTTGCTCAGATATAATGTCAGCACAATCTTGCAGTTGCTTACAGATTCCAGCTACTGTTACTTGCCTGATTTGAACTGCTTCACACTCCACGCCACTTTTGCATGACTCTAATCGCATCTTCAATGTTGCAGATCAACTTAAGTTAGACAAATTATGATACACAAATGAATAGGCAGTTTATAAAAGGAAAAAGAAAAGAATACCATGACCATGACCATCTAGATCAAGAAAAACAGTCTTTTTTCAGTTTTCCCAGATTTTGTCAGAGTTGCTATCACCAAAAGAGCTCACCCGAAGTCGTCAGCTGCATGTTTCCAAAAAAACGACTTTCAGTTTTGTGACGTAAGCATGAAGAAACTACGCTGCTAGAAGTTAAGATTACTAGAATTAAGAAAGTTGTAAGTAAATTTCACTTACTCCACATAGTACACTTCCATTGGTAGATCATTTTTGAATCTTTTTACTCAAATAAACTAGAATGTTCTTAACTTAAGTCATTTTAACTTACCTATATTTCTTTTTGCAGTGTTCACGTTGCTTTCATCCCCTTTTATATCGAATACTTTCTTCCAAAACTACAAAACTAGTAGTGAGTAGTGAGTCATTTTTTAGGTCTACAATCCAAACCTTCTTTCATTGATTTTTATTGGTCTAAACTTTTAAAGCTTTAAGTATTCTCTGTTGTTAGCAGTCTTAGCATTCTAATTTTGTATTTTTGATGCAATACTCTAGTTTGAAAACTTGATTCTTGCTTTAGGGTTACAAATATGCGAGCAACGCTATTGATTATCCAAACCAATATGAGACATTGTTAAGTGATAGTTACTGGAACCTTTGTCTGGTCCAATATTGTTCAGGTTTTCTCATATACAGTTTCACTACAGGACCATTCACTCCTAAAAGTCATCAATATTTTACACTTTAGACGGTGTTAGAACCAATAACATAAATATCTACACTACTCTAGCTTTATTTCAGACTTTGTGAACCTGGAGTGGACTGCTCGAGCTCAAATAACACGCACAAGTGTCACTTTGTCACTTCTGTAATATACTTTCACAAAATCTACTCGCTTACCAGTAAAAAATAGTTGGCTACCTCTGCTTTAATGGCTGGTTATTAGTATGTGTTATAAATAAGTCTGTGTATCATCTGTTCATTTGTTTTTCAAAATAAAACCAAAATATGAAAACAGAAAACTACTATATTCTTCCCCAAAACCAAAATGAAAAAAACTGATACGTTTTTTTTTTTTGTTTTTTTTTTTTTCTAAACCAGGACTACACCAAGTCTAAATCAGGACTAAACCAGGACTAAACCAAATCTAAACCATGATTAATCTTGGACTTGAGAGAGACGTGGGTGCACTTGCGGGCCTGTCCCGATACTCAGTCCTGGTTTAGTTCTGGTTTAGTGCTGGTTTAGTCCTGTCTTAGTCCTAGTTCAGTCCTAGTTTAGTCCTCCTGGTTCAGTCTTGATTCAGTCCTGGTTTAGTCCTGTTTTAGTTCTGTTTTAGTCCTGATTCAGCCCTGATTTAGTCTTCCTGGTTCAGTCCTGGGATCAGTCCTGGTTCAGATCCTGGTTTAGTCCTGGTTCAGTCCGTATGCAGCGCAAAAGTCCGATATCGCAGTTTTAGTCATGGAAACAGGAAATGGACGTTATCCTTTTTTTTTTTCCATTATTCATTTAAACACAAAATCAAAAATTGAAAAAATGAACCGTTACCCGTTTGTACATTTTTGGTTTTGGAGACAAATAATGAAGAAAATAGTAGTTTTTTTTTATTTTTTTTTTTTCGTTTTATTATTTTTGCTTTTATTTTGAAAAACAAATGAACGAATGATACACAGATTCAAATATTTCATCTTATTTCCTTTTCTAATCTGTACATTCAGCTGCAAACGAATGCAGCAGTGTCTAATCAGGCTCAAACTCTATGTGTCTCTCTTTTCCTCTCCTCTTTTCATGGTCCTCTCCCTCTCTCTCTCCCTCTCTCTCTTTCTGTCCCTTTCTCTGTCCCTCTTTTTCTCCTCTTCTTCCAGCCCCCTCATCTTCCCTCTCTCCTCTCTCTGAACTCCCCCTCCTTATTTCTCTCTCTCCCTTCCCTCCTTCCTCTCCCTTTCCCCGTCTCTCCCTCCCTCTCTCCCTCTCTTTCCCTCCCTCCCTCCGTCCCTCTCTCTCACTCCTATCTTCTCCACTGCTCCTTGCTTTAATTGCGGTGCTGTTCCGGCCACCGTAACCGCATCTCTGGCAGGCTTGGGGCTGAACATCCATCCTGAGCCATGTAGGACTTCCACGCTCCACTGCGCACAACTCAAACACACACACACACACATCCACAGACACAGACACACACACACACAAACAGTCACACATACACACACTCCTCATACTATCACGCACTGAGACAGAAACCTGCTCCGTATATGGCCCCTCCTCCTCCTATAGAGACATATACATTCTTTGCTTCTTTTTTTTTTTTTCAATGGGCTGACGTGCTTTTGTTCTAATGTTGATATGATGTGAAGTCGGGCTGTGAAATAAAGATGCATTGTGCGTTCGCGGTTTACACGTGCACATAGGGTTGTCAAAAGTATGGGAAATCGGACTCTAATCGAGACTAAAAGTACTATCGAAAGTAGATGTGCATTTGAGTAAGAAGCAAAAGTCACATTCGCGGGACAGAAATGAAGCTTTCCTGAATATTTTTGGAATGATCTTGAGCTGTATCAGAACATTACACAGATATAAAACCACATGGGGAATAGAAAAGAAAGTGCGACCATTTAAGGCTGAAAATCACAGTCTATTGTCTACAGCAGGGGTGTTCAAATTGGGTGATTTTAGGCCTGGTTTTTCCCTGATTTTAGTCCTGGCTTAGTCCTGGTTTACACCTGGTTTAGACCTGGTTTTAGTTGTGATTTTAGTCCTGGTTTAGTCCTGATTTACTCCCAGATTAGACCTGGTTTAGACCTTGTTTTAGTCCCGATTTTAGTCCTGGTTTAGTCCTAGTTTACTCCCGGTTTAGACCTGGTTTAGACCTAGTTTTTGTCCTGATTTTAGACCTGGTTTAGACCTAGTTTTTGTGCTGGTTTAGTCCTGGTTTTAGTCCTGGTTTTGTCCTGGTTTACTTCCAGTTTAGACCTAGTTTTAGTCCTGATTCTAGACTTGGTTTAGACCTGGTTTAGACCTAGTTTCAGTCCTGGTTTGGTCCTGGTTTTAGTCCTGGTTTTAGTCCTGGTTTAGTCCTGGTTTAGTCCTGGTCTAAAAGCGTGGTCCACAAGACATATACAAGACAAAAAAGCTGACACTTCAAACTATGAGTAGAAAGAAAGAAATTTTAGTATCATGACAATACTACATATACAGCAACACAACATCAAAATTAGGACTAGATTAAAAATAAACCTGGACAAGACTAAAACTAAACCAGGACTATAACATCAGGAATTGGTGGAACAAATTTGACCATTTTGTTTAGGAAATTCACACTGAAAGCATTTTATTTGTTTGTTTGTCTTAATCTAAATGAAAATCTTGGTAAATTGTTTCGTCATGTTGCCCAGAAGTGCATGTGTCGGTTCATTCTACAGTATCACATGTATTCTGTTGTAGGTTTCCAGGTACAGGCGCCATTTTGAGGACTTAATTTTTTATCGCTATGGTGATGGCCCCAATTTTGTCTCCCTCTCAAACCAATAAATAGACATGTAGTTTCATTGACATATTGACACAGAGGTGGGGGACATGTGCTGTTACTATGCAGAGCTTGTGGTGTGGTTAAATCAATACAGTGTGACATAGCGGCGGCGAGTGGGCGATAATAACAAAACTACCTATTTTGTATTTTTAAATGTATTTATTTAATAACGATATTGTGTCAATCCAACTGAAATATGCTAAATCGGGTCTTTAAAACAGTTTAAGCTTCAGACAATTGTGGAATGATTATAAAATTGCAGAAAATTGCAAATATATCACATTTATGACATCATTTAAAAAAAAAAAAAGAAAAGAAAAACATACCCTTCAGACTTTTATTTGGAAGTTTACAACATATTTGGATTTTCTATTTTGAGTTTTTAGGGGGTTTTTTTTGTTTTTTTTTGCGGCATTTTATTATAATATAATCTAGTCCAAACTCAAATTTTTTATATTTTCAAGACAAAATTCAGAATAGTATTTTGATAACACAACTATCGGTCTGGGGCCCCACAAAAAACAAACAAACAAACCAAAAAAACCTAAAATTTCCTCTTCAAACTATGGCTAAGAGTTATAACTTATACGACATCTCTGGTACAGTATTTGGGATTTGTTATTCATTTCAAATTGTTTATTTCTAGAGAAAATCTGACACAGGATACATCATTACAGCAATATCGACAGCTGTTCCCGTCTGAGATAAAGAGACGTCAGTACATTTTCAAAAGAGAAGCGTCCAATTTGTGAAAAATGTTTGAAAATTGGATGCAGCTCTTTCAAAACAAATCTGTGAAGTTTTATTTCCATTTATTTCATGTATTGATTTGTTTTTTGTGAAGGCCCTATTACCGTTTCAAATATTTTCACATTTTACAGAATTTACAGAATACAGAAGTGTATGACTTATGTGGACCAATTTTCTCAGTGTTTACTTTTTAAATTCTGTACACTTCCTTTATCATTTTTTTGAATCGATCAGATATTTTCAGATCAAAATTCTTGTCATTTTTGCCTGTTTTATTTTTGCGTCTTTCTCTGCAGCAAGCCCCGTTTTAGCAGTCAACACTTTATATTGTGCATGCCAAAGTTAATAATGTTAAAATCCACTTCTTTCTTTCACAAAAATTTCACATCAACATTCTTGTCATTCTAATCTGAAATATTGCACAAATTCCAGATTAAAATTCTTGTGTTTTTCATCAATTTTACCCCAAAGTTATTGCAGTTTTTTCCATCATTTACTGTCATTCTCATAATCATTTAAAACCATAGACTGTATAAAGAAGTGGACTAAGGGAGTGGGACATCAAATAGAGGTTTGGCTCCAGTCAAATGAAGCTCATCGAAGTTGCACATTTGTAATCAGAGCCACTTTCGGAATAGGAATATATTTATGTACAAAACAGCGACATAAAAACCCCAGGATCATGTAGAGCGGGTTAATATGAACATTTTAAGAACAAAGAGAAATAGGGGTGACAATTTTTTGTATGTTAAGTCAACAGGCCGTATTCACGCTCACGTCACAAACCAGGAAGATGTTTGGAAACAGGTAAAATCGAAGTGCCTTTCATTTAGACGATGACACTGTTTTTGGGGCTTAAACACACAAGAATTTGAAACCACCTCCAGAGTGGAAACGTTAAACACACTCCTCCGTAGAGTTTCTGTCTGCACTGCCCAAGGCACAAAACTCTGGTCAGATCTACTCACGTCGCGTATGCAGTTACGTCACATACATACAGTACACAGAAACCTGGCATTCATACCCAACTGAATTCCACACACTTTTGCATCACCGTATGCGCACAGATTTCCTCCCGAAAATGCTAAACGTGGAATAAAAAGTGAAGACGCAATGCCACTTTTGCATCTTCTATTCAGATCGTCATCATGTAAACATAGCTTAACCTAGTCCACCAAAATCTAAGAAAAATGAGAAAATGTCCCAGTTTTCTTCATGTACATATCATTGTAGTGTTCTGTTATGTTCGGCTAATCAACAATTTCAACCATATGTGTGTAAAATTCCTCAGCTGTCCAGGTAGAATCCATGGCAAAAGGAGAAATTCAGTTTGTCAACTACACAAAAGCTTATTTGATCGAGTAGTTAGCTCCTCCCTTCAGACAGATATAAGGAAGTGTCCACCAGCATTCCGAAGAAAACTCAAGAAGCTTGGAGCTTGGATGATTTGTGAAACGTATTCAACCAAATAAACTTTTGTCCAGCTGACATACCTCAGTTTTCATCATTTCCCCACTACCGTACAACTCCGAGTGCACTGGGTACATGAGATTAGAAGAGATGAGGCGCCGAATTCAAATTCCAAACAACACATACGTATGCATTCTTCAGTTTACCGCTGATCACATTTACTTCAGTGGGTTTGATCACAGTTGGTCGGTGAGCCCAGTGCCGGGACTGAAGTTGTCATCCCATGTTTCCAAACGTTTCCCTGATTTGTGACGTGATCGTGAATAAAGCCTATAGGGGCTGGAAGCGTCCCCATGCTCACTTCCTCTTTGGAACGCGGCGACTATCGGGTTAGCTATGTCCATTTATATATACGGTACATATTTTTAAAGCCCCCTCTTTTCTTTTACACATCTGTTTTAGTCTGATACACTCGCTATCAGTTCCCAGTCTTTGCTAAACCCATTGTACGTATGTATTCCGTGATGTACATTCAATATGGTGGAAATAGCAGCGGCATTAATCAGGTTTCGCGTTGACAAATCTCGTGTTTCTTGTTTTCCCGCTCGCTTTGTTGTTTGGTCTGGCATTGTTCGGGGCCTCCTCCTCCTCTTCCCTCTCCTCTCTCCTCTCTCTCCTCCTCCCTCGCTTCTTCTCTACCTCCGCTCCCCTTGTGGCTCTCTTGTTTCCTCTGGCTCATCCTTTAAGTGGGAGATAAACCTCAGTTAGCCCAGTGGAAGTCTCTTCACTGGGGGACAATGTTATCGGAGAAGCAGCTACCCAGAAAGCTACTATATACCAGGCGCTTTGCTTCGAGTGTGCGTTTGTGTGAGTGTGTGCGTGCGTGGAGATGCAGGTACGCAGGAGGAAGAGTGTGTACTTTTGTGGTCGCTGTGGTTTCGCTGTGAGAAGTATAGTCATTTCCTCTCCATTTCTATTCCTCTCCTCCTCTCCATTTTAATTAAGTAGTTGCTAAGTCTGAATCATTCCCAATAAACAGTTTGTTTGTTGTTTCTTTTTGCTTAATTAAAGGAACCATATGTAAGATGCTCTACTTTTTTAAATTCCATAAACATGACCTATAACCTCAAGATGTTCAAATCAAATACAGCTTTTTACGATCAACTGCAAAACGGATTTATTCTTAATTACAAAAATATTGGAGACTGTGGCCAAGTTGTTTATGTCATAATGGGCTCGATGCCACAACCAGGAAGAGTTTTGGAAAGATGCGATTACAACTTCCGGCGGGCTCTTACAAAATCAAGGAAAAATGAGAAAATGTCCGAGTTTTCTTCGTCTCCATGTCACTGTAGTGTTCCGTTATGTTTGGCTAATCAACAATTCCAACCATACCTCAGTTTTAATCATTTCTCCACTGGTACATATGATTAAAAGAGATGAGGGCGCCATATTCAAGACGATTCCAAACAGCACATACATATTCAGTCTTCATTTTACCGCTGATCACATTTACTTCAGCGGGTTTGATCACAGTCGGTCGGCGAGCGCAGTGTCGGGAACTACACCGGAAGTTATCATCACATCTTTCCAAATGTGTCTGGTGTTTAGGTTCTCAAGACAATTTTCTAATCAGAAAGGAGAATGAGCCTCAGATGACTTCATTGAAAATAAATGAAAAAAATAAATACATACATACATACATACATAAAATGGCAATTGAGTAAAAATCAGACGATTCATGACAAAATTATGGCCAAAAACACTATTTTGCCCAAAAGTTAATGGGAGTCATCTAGTAGTCCATCTTTTCTGAAAACTTCATATAAATCCGATCACTAGTTTTTCCTAATGTTGCTAACAGACAAACAGACAAACTCAAAATAAGCCTTCCGCTCAGGGTTGTTATTGGTAACATAGGTCGTAAAGTAGGTGGAGTCAAACATTGAGCACCGCCCCCTTTTATCCACTCCCCTCTCATTTGCATTGCCAGTTCCAGCTCTGAAATCCAGTTGGTTTAAAGCTAAAATGACTCTTTCTGATCTGAATGTCACTACCTAAAACTCCCAGCTCAAGGAGTGAATTCTTGAGGTTTTTAGCATTCACACAAGACCTGTCCATAAACTGCGAATGAGACAAACTTGCCCGTCCTCTATTTGCAAGTTAAGGCTCTGGTAACTCAAGTTCAGTTCCAATTGTAGTCGCTTTTTGTAGTGTGTTAAATTTCTCTTTTCTAATCTTGAGTTTTGTGTGCCTACTTCTATCCTCTTACTCACTGCAAAAACTAAAATCTAGTTAAGATGACTTGAATTAAGAAAGTTTCATCATGATTTGGGTAAATTTCACTAAACAAGTAAAATTATCTACCAGTGGAACAAGACTTTTTGTAGTTAAAATCTGAAATTACATCTTGCTACAACAAACTCATCTCTTTGCACTTAAAATAAGAAACAAAATCTAATGTTGCTTGAATGAAGAAAAGCACACTTATTCCTATGGTGGATCATTTGACTTGCTAAGTTGAAGCTGCTCAAATAAAGTAAAATGTTCTTAATTTAACTCTTTTTAACTTACCTAGATATTGCTTTATTTCCATTGCTGGTCTTAAATTGCACATCACAACACTGGAATTTCTGGAGGTCCTCTTTTCTTAACTGTAAATGTTCTGGTTACATAGTGTCGTCTAAAGTCTATCTTCGAACAACATTGCACAATACTACTCAAGCTCAAACCATACAAATTTCTCTTGTTTTCTCTCCTCTTCTCTCTTTCTTTCTCTCTTCTATCTCCTCCACTGCTCCTTGCTTTAATTCTTTCACCCTCCCCGCCACCGTATAACCTCGCTCTTGGACTCTGGCTGGGAGCAGGAGCAGCAGTGCGGAGCTTTTGCGGTCGCCGTGGTTTCGCCATAAGAAGCGCCACTATACGACCATTTCCTCTCCATTTTACCTAATGCGATGGCGTGCCCGGCTCTTCTCCTCCGCTGCCTGCGCCCGTGTGGTCATCCGTGGCTAATGGCTTCACAATGCTCCGGGTTTGAGCCTTGCTAGCAGAATAGTTGCCCCATCAGTCAGCAAACCTATCAACTCCCACGCTGTTTTTTACGGCGCATTTCGGAGCATTCTAGCGTTTTGTCGCATCTACATGGAGCCTGGTACCGGTGCCTGTGAGGGACATTTTACAAGCACACACTAGACTTCCCTTAACTGTTTTAAATGAAAAGACGCGCCCATTGAGCAGGCAAGTGGACAGCGCTGTGGTGGAGGTTTTTATTGTACGGCCAAAACAATGAAACTTGTGAGGTGCACTGAGGGACAAAATGTGATTAAAAGGAGATTTGCTGGTTTAAAGGGACTTTTATTGCGGCAGCTCAAAAGTTCATTTAGTGGGGGAGAGGTAATTAACATAAATGCTAAAATGTGGAGGAATTCAGGCTTGGGAGATCTGAAGTTTAAAGGGGCACTATGGTACATTTCTAGTGGTGGCTCTGATAATCTGGTTTTCTTTGTTGATCTAACCTGTAACTTGGCTTAGGTGTGTCACCTGTAAGGACACAGATAACTTTAAGGACATATTGTGCAACATTATAGGAATGCAAGAACATCTTCAGGGAAACAAGCACGTGTCATACATTTTAAAATGGGATGGTTTTTTGCCATTTCGAAGCGAAGTTATGTGGATACATTTGTCAAGATTACATTGCTAAGCATGTATCTTGAAAAAACATGAAAGCGGGGTCACATTTCCACAGATCTGACCTGTAACTTTGCTTGGGGGTATCACCTGTACGAATATGGATACATTTATAGACATATTGTGCAACATTATAGGAACTCAAGAACATTTACATACCTTTCAAAGTAGTGTTTTTGCCATTTCCAAGCCAAGATAAGTGGATACATTTGTCAGGATTACATTGCTAAACATATACTTTGAAAAACATGCATGTGAGCACATCTCCATAGATCTAACATGTAACTTGTCTTTTTAACACTTACTACTGATGGTGGGTTCAGTTATCCATCTGACCAGAAAGACCGAGCAAAGATTCCGAGATAGAATCCAAATGGCTGTGCTCAGTGTCACTGTCAAGTATGAAGTGCTTTCATTGTGTTTGGGCACTTTGGTGGTTTAAATGACAATTTCAGTCACTTGTATTACTGCAATACTGCAATATTACTGTGTCTGTACTGTAGGTACTGTAGTACCTTATTGCATCCGTATCGCTGCCTGTGGGTGTGGTTGTCGGTGTTGTGGTGAGGCCAATATTGAACAAAGACTTGTTTTAAACAGAGGTTGTTCCATAGGGTCAGTAACAGAATATAAACAACAGTAACAGCTTTGCGGTTGGCGTCCATGTTTTTCTTGGATACATGACGTCATATCCGAGATACAAGTGAGAGACGGATGGATAATTGAAAGCACCATGAGATCCTTTTGCAAGACAATATGTTGATATGTTTTACCTCCTACCAGTTAATATTAAAATAGGCCAAAATGTGTGTTTCTGGCGAAATTTGGTTTAGTAGCAACATCTGTTTGTCTTCATGAAGATAGATATGTAAAGCCATACTGTGGAACAAAGGTAAAGCAATATCTCCATGGAGACAATCGGATGGTGTGAATCTACTAGAAAAGTTTCAAAGCAATATTTTTTGTAAGCTCCAAGCCTAAATTAAAAGAAAATTATGTCAGGATTAACATCAAGCTTGAAACACATTTTACATTCAGAGTTGTACTAAATTTGCTCTCAACTCAAAAAACTAAATGATAGGGCTAAAAATACAATATGATATTTGCAGGTAATAGGTCATAGAACTCGCATAGCAACATTTATCCCTCATGTCTAACTAATACTATCGAGTACTGAGTGGCTGTAGGTCAATACTGAGAAGGGTCCATTCCGTTGGGGACTGAGAGGAGCCCTGATCAGTGGGAAGGCTGAGCTGTGGTAACCCAGACAGGGGCAATTAGGTGGTGTATGAAGGGGGTATCACATGCGGCTCTCCCCAGCTCCTCATCACCGCGCGGGGGGTGGCAGAGCTCGATCGATGCCTGCACCTCCAGGTCTGTGGGGAGGGTGGGTGGTTCCTCTGATTGGGGAAGATCGATTTGAAGAACCAAGGCCAAAGCCACTTGTTTTTTGCTCTCTTTTCTGTCTCCTCTCTCTGTTTGGGAACTGCATGCACGCTCTACCAACGCTTCGAGTGCGGCGATGTTTATGATGGAGTCTGCACTTTTAGATGGTTTCTTTTAAAGGGCCTGTACATGTGTGTTTTTTCACATGTATTTACACGAAATCTGCATCGCCACAGTACAAATATACTGTAATGAATAAGCAGCTCTTAAAGTCAAATCAAGTCTGCTACGTGCTGTTTAATTATGGATGTAACAATAACCGAAATATCATGATATCGTACCGTCAAAAGTCTCACAGTAATATCGTGGGCTGTCACAATATCGAGTCAAATTACAAGTTACTTACATTAGCAACAGCTTATAAACATCGGGAACTACATATCCCATGATTCATTTCAGTGCAAACAACATGAAGAGATGTGTTTTTTACCTGAATTCTTGGGATTATGGCGGCAATAATTCACACTAAAATCTTGTCAATGTATTTTAAAAACAGAAACGTGTCTAGTCTCTCCAAAATTTCGCAATAAATATTGTACCGAGAGAGTTGGATACATCCCTATGTTTAAAATCACGTAAATGGTGTTTTTATTGGCCCATAATCAGGAAGTGCATGTTAGCTTGCTAGATGTTGTTAGTCAAACTACACACTGGTCTCTGAGAGTTGAGAAAAGCTCTGTTAAACTCATTTTTGTGGATAATTAGGATGCTCAAAATGCACAAGGTAAATGAGTAATAACTTAAAATGAAGTAGTCCTGTTTTTCATGTTTTTAAGACAGTAAAAATCAGGTACAGGCATTTGTATTAGTGATGTAACAGTAACTGAAATATCGTAAGTAAGTAAGTAAGTAAGTCTTTATTTATATAGTGCTTTTCACATACATTTTCTGTCCCCAAAGATGCTTTACAGAGCATGATACGTGATATCGTATTCCCAAAAGATTCACAATAATACCGTGGACCATCACAATATATGGAATTACAATTTTCTTTGCTTGAATGAATTGTTATGGTGCAGCATCAACTAAAAAACAGAGAGAACTACATACACCACTACATACATTATAATCCTTTGCTTTGTTTCAGCATTTGGACTTTGATGGAAAAGTAGCATCTTCACCGTTTTATTCCACAAAATATTCTACCGTGAGATGCATATCATGGAAATATCGCATCGAGAGAACTAAATATCATTGCATCCCTCATTTGTACTATATATATTTTTTGATGTTTATTCAATTGCAGGCTTAAAAATACTTTGAAAAACATGCCTTCTTAGTGTGAGCGGCGTCACCTCTCCACAGATCTGACTTTTAACTTGGCCTGGTGGCTTCATCCACTTGCCCCCCATTGTTTCTTGCTCTCTTTTGTGTCTTTCTATCTGTACTGTTTGGGAACTGCATGCACGCACTACAGCCCCTACTACCTTTAGCTACTACCACCATCAGGTTGACACGGGCCTTAATGGACTCTGCCATGTGATACAAGGGACCGCGCTTAATTACCTTGCCAAGACCCTGGCCTTTTCCCCGGCAGTCCATTCCCACTTTGGACTCTCTCCGAAGTGAGAGTCCCCCATTGTTCCCCTAATCCTGTGAAGTTGAATCAGATTGTGGAGCTCCCCTCTTTTCGAAACAAGTGTTTTGTTGGGGCTAAAGCTACAGGCGCTACGCTAACAAAGAACCACAGATCCAGAGCAAAAGCTGGAGGCTATTCTGGGATGCACGCAGGGCAGCACAGCACACGCGCTCTGAATACAGCTCATTCATGTGTCGATTAGCATTGAGTCCTGTGCCTAAACTCCACATTTGAATAGAGCTGACAAGCGGCCAGCCAATGTCCCATTTCCAATCTGAACGCGCACCTCAATGACTTTTTAAAAAGGTGCTCCCGGCCGCTCTGAATCCCTAATACAGCCGTGTTTGTTTAACTCTGCCTGCACGGGGAGCTGTTATCATTTTGTTTACGCCTCCAAAAGCCACCGCTGACTTAAGCACAAAATCATGCAAAGATTCAGAATTGGTCCAGATTATTGCGCGCACTTTCTGATGTCCAATTCGAGTTCAAATTAAGCCACGATAAAGAGTTTTATTCTACAAAACAGCGTCTAGACGGCTGTTTGTGAATGCATTCATAACACAGTTTACAATGGCCTGGCGGGTGCACATGAGGCCTGGAGTTGCCTAAATATCTTCATAATCTCTTTTAAATCCTATTGGTCCTGTGGTTATCAGGGCTGTATTTGGATTTGCATAAAAATGGAGACAACACAACCTCTTGCTGTTGACTGAATTTGAATTGTGGCATTATTGGTAACGGGCACATCTTTGTAAACATGTTTTTTTTTTTTTTTTTTTTTTCTGAATTTTAACAACTTTTGAGCAACAATATCATTTTGTGAATTTGAATAGCTAAAAATTGTGCTTAAACCAATACAATGATTTCTTACCCATATTTCATCTAGTATCATTATGTAAACACCTAAAAGCATTACACTGGCCTAAATCATGACAATACTCTTAGTTATGTATATTTTTGTCTATTCTGTCTACTTGCTAATGAAAACTATAATTCAATTTCATTTTTCTTAATATTAATGAACAGAAAATTCTTAAGTGTTGATTGCATATTTTGTATCATGAACACCTTAACTTATGGTTATAGTAATTTGGTAAAGCTCCAAATAAATAGTAAAAATAGTAGTGATAGTAGTAGAAGTAGAAGGAGTAGTATTGGTAGTAGTAATATAGTAGTAGTAGTAGTAGTAGTAGTAGTAGGTAGTTGCTTACTACGTCAGGTTGCCTCTTGGAATGTGAGATCATAGAAATGAACTGTGATACAGACATTTTATGCATCAACGAGTAGTAGTAGTAGTAGTAGTAGTAGTTGTCGTATTAGTAGTAGGTAGTTGTTTACTATGTTAGGTTGCCTGTTGGAATGTGAGATCATAGAAATTAACTATGATACAGACATTTTATGCATTAATGAGTAGTAGTAGTAGTAGTAGTAGTAGTAGTAGTAGTAGTAGTAGTAGTAGTAGTAGTAGTAGTAACAGAAGCAGCAGTAGTTGAAGTGAATTATGTGCTGTGCTTAGTCAAATCAAGTCATGCAAGCCTTGTTTGTAACATGCACCCAACACACCAGTGCATTCCCATACATACATACATACATACATACATACATATATATTTACATACTGTACCTTCCAATCTGGCGGCGCTCCAGAGCTCCTCCGGGGGGCAGTGTGTGGATGAAACTGCCCCATAGCATCACTCACAACTCTGCTCACTTTTAAGATCAGAGGCACCATATGTCTCACGCTGTTTCCATAGTAACTGTAAAACCAATGGGCTTTACCTTGACTCATTAAAGGGTTGAAGTGCATATGGCAGGTCAGAGTATTCATTGCACTAGAACACAGTCAACGTGTATTTTACTTTTATTAAAGCTTCTACAAAAAATATTGCCTAGATTTTTTCCTAGTTTTTTAATTTTGGTGACATCTATTCCTCGTTAGACATGGACAGCATCAGTAGCAGTAGTAAGAGTAGTAGGAGTAGTAGTAGGAGTAGTGCTTGACTGATGTTAACAGCTACTTTTTACCTTTATTTCCAGAGAGATTGTCATTTCCAGGTCTGAAATCATCCAAAATGATTCTAGTGAAAGTGCATAGAGTTTAAAAACGCAATGGAGCACTTCATGTATTACCACATGACATCACAAGTTGGAAAATAAATAAGGTTTATATGCAGGGTTTGTGTAAATAAAACAAAAACACAACTCGATTAAATGCGTGCAAAAATACCAAAATATCGATATATCGTATCGCTCAATGTGATGATACAGTATCAATATCATGGGTTACTGTATCGATATATCACCAAGAGTATTTTTTCGTATATTTTACTCAGTTAATTTGTCACAGCGCTACAGTTTTGCTGTTTGTTAAGTGAAAGGAAACTCATTTTTGCAGCTGTTTTGATGATTAAAATGTTTGTGTTTCATATGAACTTTGCACAAGAAGTGGTTTAACAAACACTTTTAGTATCACAGCCATGACTTAGCCATTATTTTTACTGAACAGTATCGAATCGAAAGTTCACTGTGTTGAGGTATGTGTCGTATCGGCAACTTCTTAATGACACCCAGTCCTACTCCAGATATAATTATGATGAGAAACAACATAACATAGATCAGAAAATAGCATCATATGAACCCTTTAAATCCACCCTCCCTCCTTCTCTTTCTTTCTCTCTCTCCTAAAACATCTGCTCAGTCCCTGTATGCTTTCGTGATAAGAAAAGGCCCTGCTTTTGTGTTAGCTTTAATGCCCCTCACCGGAACCTGCTGACGTGGCAAACAAACGCCAGACCACATTTACAGGTTGATCGGCCAAGCGCTGCGCCATAAAACAGGTGGTGCGGAATAAAATATTTAATACCATCTCTGTATCTACTCCGCGCATATAGTGGACTGCCCATATGTCGCCGATGGTAAACAACAGAGCTAGCCGCGCACGCTACTGCCGCGCGTAGCCTAGCCTAGCGCACTTCAAAGCTTTATGTTTATTCAGAGGTGGATTCAGGAGGAAAATGCCCACAGGAGAAATAGCGTTCATGTTGATGTTTTGAAGCATTTTAATAATAAGACGTGGCGTTTGAAGAAGGGGGCTATACCTGTACGTCGCTTGTTAGTTTCCATCACCAGTGTTGCATAGAAAAGAATGGAAAATGCGCATTAACAAGTTACGTCGCCGGTTTTGTGGAACTGGAGCCGAGTTACAATAAAGCCTGGTGACCACATTTTAACCTCTCATCTAAGCCATTTATAACGTATTGATTTTTATATGGTATTTCTCATAAGAATTATCCATTAGTGTTTATACTGGCAGCCAAACGTGCATCTACATCAACTGAAATTCTTGTTTTAAAACCACAGTATGCAACTTTTTCACCAAAAAATGCATACAGTAAAATAAAAGCATGTTTTGTTTTGTTGTTTTTTTGCATCTCCATAGAGTTGACCCTTACTTGTCATGGAGGAGTGGCTCTTCCTGCTTGTTTCCATGGAATTGGTGTTCCTTTGGCAAAAATATTCCACTGTCTGGCATAAAACTTTTCTATGTCCGTTCTGAAGTATGGCTTAAAACGTTGTGTTTCTATGGAATTCTGTTTCCATACCTCCAGAACGTTACACACTGAGCTTTTAGATAATATAGAACTGTTTAATGTTGTGAAGTCAAAAGTAATTTTACTATTTAAAATTGAAAATTGATTTCTGCTGTGTATTTTGACTGGCTACTGTCACTCTACACATCAAAACTGAGATTAAACCAGAATAAACCAGGACAAAACCAGGTCGAAACCAGGACTAAATCAGGACTAGAACAAGACTAGAACAGAAAAAATCAGCAAAGCAGGTCTAAACCAGGATTAAACCAGAACTAAAAAAAAAAAAGACTAAACCAGAAATAAACAAGGGCTAAACAAGGACTAAACAAGACTAAACCAGATCTAAATCAGAACTAAACGAGCACTAAACCAGGACTAAACCAGAACTACGCAAGGACTAAACCAGGACTAAACCACAACTAAACCAGAACTACACAAGGACTAAACCAGGACTAAACCACAACTAAATCAGGACTATACCAGGACTAAAACGGGACTAGAATAGGACTAAATAAGACTCGATCAGGACCAAATCAAGTTCAGGATTAAACCAGAACTAACCCAGGATTAAACCAAGGCTAAACCAGAAGTAAACAGAACTAAACGAGGACTAAATCAGAGCTAAACCAGAACTAGACCAGAACTAGACTAGAACTAATCCAGGAGTAGATCAGGATAAAACCAGAACTAAACCAAGACTAAACCAGGACTACACCAGAATTAAACTAGGACACCAAGTTCAGGACTAAACCAGAACAAAACCAGAACAAGTCCAGGACCAAATTAAGTCTATATCAGGACTAAACCAGGACTAAACCAGGACTAAACTAGGACTAAACCAGGATTAAACCAGGACTAAACCAGGACTAAACCAGGACTAAACTAGGACTAAATGAAGACTAAACCGGGCCAGATGTTATGCAGCCTCAGCTTGTGTATTCCTTTGACTGGAGAGCCCTGGTTGAATCGTCTGAGAATGACCCTGGCTTTTTATTGCTCTATTCAGTAAACTCTTTCTCTTTGTGAGGCCACCGTGGGACCAGGATGCAGGCTCCGCTGGCTTAAACACCATCTTTTTAGGAGAGAAAGCTGTTGTTTTCAAACTTCCAGCTCACTACACAATGGGGACCTTAAGGCCTTTTTCAGTGAAATAGAATCAACAATTGAAGTTACTGTCAGAGCTGTCCAAACTTTATTTAGCACACAAACAATCGAAGACACTGCAAATACTAAAGAAGAAGAGATCACAAGAAATGTCATTCAAATGTTTTCCAGATATCACTTAAACAGTACTGAATAAAAAAGTTTCATTTTTATTGTAATTTAGTCCTGTACTTCTCTTTCACAACCAGTTCTTTGTTTGTTAAAATAATATGCACGCTTTTATTACTTAAGACTAGACGGGTATCATAGCTGTTATAAAAAAAAAATCTAATTTCTTAATAAAAATAGTGCAATTTTTATTTTATATTAGTAGATTTTTATTGTTATTATTTATTTTATTCATTTACTTATTTTTTTTGCTTTTGAAATTAAAGCCACAATTATCCCCAAATAAAAGGTGTGCTATGTAACTTCTCTCTGCATTTTGTTTGTCTCCATGGATATGTTTTGAGATGCTTTGCCATGAATGTTCCATAGTGTGGCATTAAATCTTACTGCTTACAGTGAGACAAGGTTTTCACTTTTTTTAGTAACATATAAAAACGCATGTAATTGTAAGATCATAAGAGAGTTTAATGTCATACTGTGGAACATTCAAGGCAATGCAGTGTCATCTCCATGGCGAAAAGCTCCAGGAAAGTTCCACATTGCACTTTAAATTGTACTTTTGTAACACTGGCGTCTCTTATGTCATCTCTGCTCTCCTGATTTCACATTTTTTAGCCGTTCTACCCTTGTGTTTGTCCCAAATCGCAGGTCAGCACTATAAATACCATTTACGCTCCTCTGTCATCTGCCCCAGAGATATCACAAAAGCCGCCATCTTCTGCCCCAATCAAAAAACAACTATCGATCGCACCTAAAAACAAGAGGCGCTGCTGGTTGAACCATAAGTTACACCTGCACAAGGATCCAAGGCTTTTGATTTGAACCTGGAGCACGACTTTGATCAGGAAGTGTGGACAGAACACGGCGGTGACAAGCTCCTCTCCGGGGTAGATCAAAGAAAAGAGGAGTTAGACTGCAAAAGGATCAAATCATACATAAGATAATTCATACTTACATTATACTTGCTTTCCCTGGGGGGTGTGGTGCTAACTAGAGGCACAGCTCTGTTTGAAGCTCTGTTAAGGCCACGCACTACAGGATTTTTCGGACTTAAATGATTTGTAAACGTGCGACAAAAAGCACACATGAGGAGAATATTATGACACTTAAAATCTCTGCGGGGTATGTCTGCAGACCACGGAATATAAAATCATGAGCGCTGCTGTTCCCTGTCTAGAGTAAAACCACTCACTTTGAGACTCTTAAGTGTTCGAAAGATCAGAGCTCTGCATTTCTAGTTTAGATACAAGTCAAAATGTGTTATTATTCCTTGTGAAATGTGGTGCAATACTTCAGATACATGATTTTTAAAGCAGATTGGTGATAAAGTACAACAAAAGTAGCGTCACTATGGCTAATCTGCAGCTGTGTGGATGTAAACAGACATATGAGAGGAACTACTCTCACCTTTTTACTTTCAAAGAACGATTCAACTTTTTTTGTCTTGTCATTATTTGCGGAGGACAAATTTTATGGATAATGTAGATGAGATGCTGCACTTTAAATTTACAACTGAGAAGTAAGCAACAAAGTCTTCTCATTATTTTCGCTCTATCCCGAATTTGTATTTTCTCTGTCTCTGTGTCCGTCACTCCTCTGCCCCGACGATCTGTTTTATTGGCTGTTACTGTGGCGTTGCTGATGTTTGATGACTACACACATGAGGAGTGCGGAGGCTTCAAAATCGCACACGGAGAAATAAAGTCGGTTCAGGCATCTCTGAACTCGGGGAGAAGAAATCGCAGCCAAAATCGGGCAAATTCTCCTGTAGTGTGTGGCGGCCTTTACTCAAGTTTATTCTGAGCTTTATTTTAACACAATCTGACCAAAACGAACTGACTTAGCTGGAACTACAACTGCTGGAACTGATTTTGTACTAGAATAAGCATGAAGTTTTTGTTGATAATCAGACAGGACCTTGAACGTTCATCTTAATCACAGGCTTAAAATAGATTTGCCATAGAATTTGATTCTTTGTGTCTTATTTCAAGTGCAGCAGCATTTCTCATTTCAAGTAAAAATATGTCTTTTTTATTTTAAGTAAACCGAGACAATTTATGTTTGTTCCATTGGCAAATGTTATTCCAAGACAAGATGTACTCAAATCAAGAGAACTATTAGCATCTTTACAATGCCCTGAAGAGGACCTGTTTGGATGAAGCGCGTTGGCGTCCAGCTTTGCAATAAAAGACCTTTAGTGCCACTCGGATACTTCAGCCTTTTTGGATTTTTTATTTTTATTTTTTTTTCAAGATAACTGTTACAGTACTTGATTCAAGCAGTTATTAATTTACCTGTGCCATGTCTTTTTAATTTAACTTAATTTTATTTATATTGCTACACTATAACTAGTATAAAAAAGTAGCAAAAGCAAAAAGTAAATGTTAAATTTGCTTGATTTGAGCAAAAGTCAAATTATCTACCAATGGAACAAGACTTTTTGTACTTAAACTTGTTGCATTTAAGATTAAAAAATACTCATACTAGGTGAAGTGTCTTGCCCAATGACAGAAAATGGAAATCGATTGAGGGGCCACTGCTGTAACTACCAGCCCACTGTCACTCAGATAAACTGTTCTTAATTTGAGTAATTTGAAAGTACTTAGTTATGACGTTTTGCGGTGTATTTTCTGGTTGTCTGCATATATCGTGTATTTTACAGTAAACAATCTCTGACAGGACAACTCAATCTGGGCCCATTTTGTAGAATACGTTTAATTAGTGCCCGGTTATGCAGAGTTAGCGGATAGGAGGGGGGAGACAGTGCTTTCATGTTTCTCTGTGATGGATGGCGTTTGAATGGGCTTTTTGAATGGTTGAACAGTAAGTAAGAGAATAAGCAGCTGTACAGGCCTGTGCTTTGAAGGCTCAGATAGGCGTTCTAGCTTTGGGCTTTATAAATGATGATCCAATGATACAGAGTGGCGCAGTAACGGCAGTTTGAATGAGTCAGCATCGCACAAGCTAAGCCCGTCCTCCTCGTCAACTTTGTTTTCAGTGTTTAGGAGTTAGAAGAGAGAAGTTGGACAAAAAAAACCCTGCTAAATGCTAAAGAATAGATATATTTTGTCCATAGAAAGCTGTTATTCAAGTCCAGTTTTCTCTAATAACTTTAATTGCAAAAATAACAGCCCTTATGTGGTAATTTGTCTTTTAAAAATGTGAAATACTCTAAATGGAACAAAACAAATGGTAGTATCAATGTTGTTTGTTGCTCTTAGACTTTTTAGTTTACTTTCTAGTTCAAAATGTGACTTTAAAGGTGCAGTATAGAAAGTTAAAATCATACTTTGGAACAGTCACCATGGAGATAAATACCATGATGTGAAAATTATAGTTAAAAATTAACACTTCCATGGGGAAAAAAAGCAGAAGTTTCTTTTCCAGGTCAAATAAGAGTCAGGTTTGTGGAGATTCTCAGAGTTAGGACGTATTTTTTTCAGTGCGATAAACAACCAAAATGAAAAAAGGCCCATTTTCCAGCAATTTCTAGACAGGCATTTCTAGAAACAGCTCATTTAAATTATGTTTGGAAACTGAAACCTCAAAAAAATAATGTACATTTGACAGACGTACATTAAAAAGACGTTTTTCATTGCATATATACTTTTGTTTTTCTGATTCAAGATAAAGATCTGGCTCTACTTTTAATATGAGTCAACTTTTAAGAGCAAAAACAAACTGTGCAGCAAAAAAGTACAGAGTAAAGTTCTAGAAAACTGGCATTAAATATAAGATTTGTAACAGTGATATTTTCCATGACCTCACTTTCCTCCAGTCTGTGTTTGGGAATGTTGTCAAATTATTGTAAGTTTTGCTAAATCTCAAATTACACCAGGATTGCAACAACCGTGATACTTGATTCGGCCGTTTCCCACTTTAGGTTCAAGTCCAGGCTGTGTCAGACTGAGACTGCACTAACAGGGACTCGGCTTCACCCCTCTCTCTTTTTTTTCTTTCTCTCTCTCCCTTATTCCTCTGCCTTCTCCTCTCTCTACTTTACCCTTCGCTCTCTCTATCTCCCCCTTTCTGCTCCTCCCTCACCCTCTCATTTCTCTCCCCCTTCTCTCTTTTCTCTCCTAACTTCTCTCTCTTTCTCATTCCTCTCTCCCTCTTTCTCTCTCTCTTCTTTTCTCTCTATCCCCCAACTTCTCCATCACTCCACCTCTCTTCTTCTCTCTTTCCCTTTCTCTCTCCCTTCTCTCCCCCTTTCTTTTCTCTCCTATCTCTTCTCTCTCTTCTTCATTCCTCTCCCCCTCTTTCTGTCTCTCTTCTTTTCTCTCTAGCCCCTCTCTTTTTCTCTCTTTTTCTTTCTCTCCCTCTTCTGTCCCCCTCTCTTTTCTCTTCTATCTCTTCTCTCCCTTTCTCATTCCTCTCTCTTCCCTCTCTCTTCTTTTCTCTCTATCTCCCCATCTTCTCCATGACTCCCCCCTCTCCTTCTCTCTCTTCTTCTCTCACCCTCTCTTTCTCTTCTCTTGTCTCTCTCCTCTCTTCCTCTGTCCCTCTTTCTCCCCTTTTTTCTCTCTTTCCCCATCTTCTCCACACTTTCTCTCTCCTCTCCTACTTTTCTTAGGCCTTATCCTCTCTCTTCTCTTCTCTCCTCTCTTTCCCTTTCTCACCCCTTCTCTCTCCTTCTCTCATCTTCTCTTTTCTCTCCCTCCTCTTCTCTCTCTCATCCTCTACATGATCACCTCTCTCCCCTCTCTTCTCTTCCTCATTCTTTTGTCCTCGTTCCCCTCTCCCACTCTTCTTTTCTCTCGATCTCCCCATCTCCTCTATCACTCTCTCCTCTTCTCTCTCCCTCTTTCTCTCCCCCTCTCCTCCCTTCTTTGGACCGTATACCGAGGTTTTTGCCATTACCATAGGCTCGCTGTGTGTAGATGTGTGTGTATGTGTGTGTATGTGTGTGTGTGTGTGTGTGTGTGTGTGTGTACGGTTGTATGGTGGGGATGCCTTCTTCATTACACATGCAGCAGACAGGAGCGCTCCTGCCAGGACAGAGGCGGAGGAGAGAGGAGAGGAGGAGTGGAGAGAGGGATGAACCCGGCTGCCCCCAGGGTTAGCCGCTAACAACCCCCAACCCGCCGCTCCTCTCTGCAGCCAACAGCAGCCTCAAATTCAATCTATCCATGCAATATAAATGGGACAGGCAGAGAGAAAGAAAGAGAGGGAGACTCCGGACAATAGTTTAAAGATAGTTTTAAGAATGCGGCTCTTGAACTTCAAATATTGTCACGTAAGGAAGCTGTTTTTACTGTTTTAAAACGGGAAAAAACTGAACTAGTTATTCCTCACTTACCTCATGCACTCCTAATCCTAATCCTAAGTATTAGTGTTGTAGTACTCGAGACCATTTTTTTGAGGTCTTCGTCTTGTCTAGGACTCAGCCACATTGGGATTCGGTCTTGTCTTGAACTTGAACGAGTTTTGACTCGATCTTGTCTCGATTTTGAAGGTGCTTGAACTCGGTCTTGTCTCAGTCTTGATGGCGCTTGGACTTGATCTTGTTTCGGCCTTGAAGGCGCTTGGACTCAGTCTTTTCTCGATCTTGAACACGTTTGGACTCAGTCTTGTCTCAGTCTTGAAGGCCCTTGAACTGGGTTTTGTCTCAGTTGTGAAGGCGCTTGGTCTCGGTCTTGTCTTGCTCTTGAAGGTGTTTGGACTCGGTTTTGTTTCGGTCTTGAAAGCGTTTGGACTCTGTCTTGAACGTGTTTTGGACTCGGTCTTGTCTTGGTCTTGAAGGCGCTTGGACTCGGTCTTGTCTCAGTCTTGAAGTCTCACCTTCGATGAGTGATAAAATGGAGATAGATTTATAAAATACACTGATATATATCTGCCAAAATAACTTTAAAATACAAAAATGCTGAAAATGACAAAGATGGTCTCGATTTGGTTTCGATGGGTCGTGGTGTCGGTCGTGTCTCAGTCTAGGCCTTTAAAAGTCTCGGTCTGAGAGGTCTTAGTTTTGTCCTGGTCTTGGGACCCTGTGGTCTCGGACTGGTCTTGGTCTCGATTAGGGCAGCCTTAACTCTAGTGGAGTTTTGTTTTCACACTAACACTAACAACAACTAGCATGCAAACACACACTGATTCTCAGACAATAAAACACTTAAAAACACTATAATTAGATGTACACAGGCCTCAAGAGCTGCTTACACAATATATCTGTACTGGGGCAAGAGAGATTTTGCTTAAATACATGAAAAATCTGGTATAGGACTTTGAAACAGCAGTCCCACAGTAGAATTTCAAACTTTTTCATTTGTTGTTATTGTTTGTCATTCAGCACCGGCCTCCAATGTAAATCTAACCATGCATTATAAATGAGACAGTGAGCGAAAGCCACTTATAGACAAAAGTTTAAAGATAGTTTTAAGAATGCAGCTCTCAAACTTCAGACATCGCTAATCAATAAAGGTAATGTCTGACCTACTACTGCAATAATGTTTGGACTGGAGAAAGTTTGTTAAATGAGCTGTATAACTTTGATTAAAAATTTTACTGAGTTGACCTATTTATGTCAACAAATATGGGACAGGATTTTAACGCTTTTAATAATAACACTTCTAATGTTGATTTAACACTGGACATGATGTGAGACATTACTGAGTTGTTTTTTTTTTTGTTTTATTTATGTATTTGTGGTCTGTGTACCATTTGTTCTTTTGATTTCAATCAAGATGGAAAAAAAAAAAATTAAACAAATTTTAAATTAAATATTGGAAAAATAGGTTGAAATCAGTTTTTTGTTTTGTTTTGTTTTGTTTGACACTAAAACAGAATAATGAAATTACAAACTGTCCCAATGTATTGTTTATTGTCTAAACTAAAATTCAAAAGAACGAATGGTTCACAGACCATTTATTTTTTAAGTTTTCTTTTCTTTTTATGCTATGTTCAGGGGAAAGAGGTGGGTTTAGAAGTTGGAACCTTTGTTTTTCTGTCTTGTTTTCACCACGTTAATTATTTTTGAATTGCTTCATGTTTTATTTTAATTCCCTTAATAAAAAAAGAAGAAACAAAAACTTGTTAAAATACCAGAACAGTGAATAGATAGAATTTAGAACTTGGTCAATTGACGTCACTGGTTCCGTCACCACTTCTGGCATTGCATTCTGTTGCTGTGCCCTTGAGCAAAACACTTCAGCTCACTCATCTGAATACGTGATTTGTGGGCACAGAATGGCAGCCACACTTCCAACAGATTGCCATGGGGCAGCTGCGGCTTCTGAAATGACCTACTACGACTTGTATAACTGAGGAGTGAATGAATAAAACACCAGATGATGAAAAGCTCTACTAATATTATTTAATTTGTATTATTTTATTAATTTGCATAACAGCATTTCTTACATTTAAATATTTATAATTTGATAAACACATTTCTGGACAGACCTTGATCGCGTTTAAAAACCACATTTGCTCCTCAGCTTCCTGCTTCCTCGCCCGGCGCCATGGCAACGCGTTTGAACTCATTTCGCCCGTCTCCATTTCAACCTCCGATTTCAATACATTACCAATTGAAAAGCGCATCCATTAAACATACAAACGTATTCTAAAAACATGGCATCTCCGCTTGCTTCACCTCATTAACGCTACTCGCCCGGCAGCTTGACTCCAGCAACGGCCAAACTCACCCAGGCGAAAGTTACATAAATGTATTAATATTTTCAGAGCACAAAAAGCAGTCCTTGTATTCTGTGCCATGTGTGCCCTCTGGCCTTCTTTTATCAAGCGGGTGAATGTACCAATTTGCAGTTCTGGTTCGATTAGATAACAACGTGGAGTTAATCCGGGGATGCCATTTTTTGTCTATCTTATGCAACCATATGTACGTGTAGCGTGGAAATGTGCGGTACCTGTAGGCTTTTCTCCGGGCGCTCGCCACCTTAGCAGCTAAAACTCATTGCGAAACCACGGCTGGGCTGTTCTAAGAGCATATGGCAGGTTTGCATGTTTTGCTAATGGTTATTGCATTGTTTGGTGGGTTAATATGCCACATATATCACAGGTTTGCATTGTTGAAACATGTATTGTGTAACTTTTCTGGTGGAAGGTCAATTGGTTTTCTCCATGGAGATGTTTTTGCTTTGTCTGGAATGTCACAGCATGGCATTAAACCTTTCAATCTTCATACGAGACCGAGTTACAGGTCAGATCTGTGGAAAGGCGACCCCGCTCACAGTCAGAACGCCTGTTTGTCTAGGTGTTTTTGAGCTATAAAACCATCCATAGCTGGTTTCTGAGCTGTTTAATGTCATACTGTGGAACAACTCAGTAACAGTCTTATTAGTCTAATCTTAAACATTGTGTAATTTTGTTATATAAATTTTGACCCTTATTTACATCATGGTTGCTAGGTAACAGTTCTAGCATTATGTCACATCTGCTCGTGTCCAACCGGGAAGTAAAATTATAACTTAACTTCACCTAAATTTCACAAGGCGAACAGAGTTTTTTTCTATTTGAGAGAAAAACTCAGTAACAGTTTTATTTGTTTTATCATAACTATTGCGTAATGTTGTTATAAGTTTTGACCCTTATTTACATTATGGTTGCTAGGTAACAGTTACAGAATTACGTCACATTTGCTCGTTTCCAACCGGGAAGCAAAATTATAACTTAACTTCACCTAAATTAAAAACCAGAAAAAAAAAAACGAGGCAAGAATCTTAAATATAATGACGCTAACTACAAATTACTGAAATGAGTAGTATAACCTGTCACATGCATTTTAGCGGGGAGCCATTCAGAGCCCCGGATGAACTTTGCAGGAGTCTTAAAGTAATTGAAAAGTCTGCGTAAAGGACTCGGAGGGAGCGGAGAGGAGAAGCTACTGATGCAAATTAAAAATGTCTTGGAGATTTTAGGGCGAGGGCTAATCCCACACAGCGTCTAATATGTTTGTGTGTTTGGGATGTAGATTATAGAGGCCAATTGGAAAACAAAGGAGCCGTGCTAATGATCTCACTACAGTATATGGGCTTGTTCTGGGGACTCTGCTGTTTTATGGATTTGAGGTCTTGTTGTATGGCACCATTTCGAGGACACGTGACCATTCAAAAGATATAATATGTGTTTTTATTGTTAATCGCTATGGTAACGGTAAGAACGTTCCATCATTTTGCAACTCATGGATCAAATTACTACAAAAAAAATGGATTCTCATGAGCTTTAAGCCATGTTATAATGTTGTTACCTCCTGAAAAACAGACCTGAAGTTGTGTTTTGTTGTTAGTTTTATTGTCAATTTCTTCATATCTGCGAGACACAGAGAAATCAAAATTACGTTTCTCTCGGTCCCATGCGTGGACAAGACAGGACAAACATTAAAGTACAAAACAAGACAACATTTACGTGGACAGACACAAAAAATAAAATAATCTCTAACCAAGACACTAACCATAGATAAATAAATGAAGCTAAAAACACTTGTGTCCATTAGGGCTGGGTATCATTAAGAAGTTACATACATAGGCCACAATATGATACATATCTCGATTCACTTTCGATTCGATATGATGTATTTCAAATCAATTCGATACAGTTCAGTAAAAATAGTGACTAAATCATGGCTGTGATACTAAAAATCTTTGTTAAACCACTTCTTGTGCAAAGTTCATATGAAACACAACAATTTTAATCATCAAAACAGTGAATATCCCAAATGTGCCGCATACATGAGTTTCCTTTCTCTGAACAAGCAACAAAACTGTAGCTCTGTAACAAAATAATTGAGTAAAATATACAGTTTTTTCAGGGAACCCAAGTCAATAAACATTATTCGTAAATCACAAAATAAAGGTAGATTTGAGCATTATTGAACATTAATGACAATATTTTATTGTTGACTATTGTTGACTTTATTGTGTCCCTGAACAATTAGTATTACTCAAGTTTTAAACAATGAAAAACACTGTCACTGAACCAGCAATAAAAGGATCCATAAGTCGCCTATTTGGACATTAAGACACTAAATGCAGCTCTGTATATTGACCTACATGCAGATCATTCTCTTGTGACCCCCCTGAGGATTGTGACCCAGTCTTTGGGAAACACTGCATTAAGGGATATGCTATAAGGATATTTTGATATTTTTGCACTCCCACAGTGTAAAGTACTGTGTAAGTCAGGTCAAGTATTAGCAGCGATAATAAAAAGCAGTTTCTTCTGAGGGTCTAGTGCAAATGGTAAAGAGTGCAAATGGTATATAGTAGATAGTCAGGCAGTTTTTTGGGGGGAATCAGAGGAGGCCTGAGTCCAGGTGTTCTTTGAGGATTTCTTTTCTTGAGGAGGTGCAGATTCCTAGTAGTTTCCTGGCAGCATTTGAGGTCTGAAATGATCCAAATGATTCTCATGAAGGTGTGTGGAGTTTAAAAACACAGTGGAACACTTGCCGTATTACTACATGACATCACAAGGAGGAACAAAGTGTTTCTTGTTTGAGAGAAAAACTAGATATGCAGGGTTTGTACGTTGATATGATTTTGATGAGGAAACAGTAAACAATAGAACAATATGGGTCCTTAAACGTGTTGTGCCATATACAGTATGAGGACACTTGTTTTGCTATACTCCACATAGCAAAGTTTCAGTAATTTACTGAAGTATTATTTTTTTTACCATCTTGTAGTTGTTTAATATCAGTTTTCAGACATCATATTAATTTATGTTGAAAAAGAAATTAACATATGTGTGTGTTTATTATATATATATATATATATATATATATATATATTATACATTATATTATATTACATTATCACTTTTCAGCAATTTCTTGGAACACTATTTTGTACTTTAACTTATTATTTTGACGTAACCATATGTATAAATACACTTGGAGATACAGTGCAGCTAACCACTCTGCCACTACATTAAAAAACAACTTTAGTTCTTATAGTTTCAGCTCTTTGATAAAGGAAAATATTCAAATTCATTCCCTAAACCATTAAGATATTTACACTCGTTCTTGAACTGTTCAACTACAAATTCATCTTTCTGGAAATGCAACATTTGAAATTTGCACGAAAGAAACAACTGAGATGTGTTTTTGAAATCGTCAGAAAGCTCTTAAGACGTGAAACAAATCCAAAACGCGTGAGCTTGTGTTCGCAAATTAATAAAACATTTAAGATTTCAAAAGTAAAAATTAGAAACTCTTCCGGCATGGTTAATTTATGAATCGGTTCACACTTGTAGTTGCAACAACAGTACTTGATGTTCCTTGAGTAGTTTTAGCTCATTAGCAATTCTGGAGCACCAAATAAACTTCAAAATGTCGACAGTTTTAACCTTATACTTTTAAAGCGGGAGTAAATCGACTTTTTGCAGTTTTCTACCATGTTATAATGTTGTTCCCTCAGCAAAAACATGCTTGAAGTGGTTTTATATGTCATCCATGCGCATCTGAGTAATCTAGAGATCTCTCCCGTGCTCTATTTGAACCCTCTTTTTGGTTAGTTGTAAAATTCTGTTCTATCCTCCATAAATATACAAAAGCTTGATACAAAAATACACTACAACTTCACAATCCTGATGCGATGTGGAGTCTGTGTTGTGATAGCACTCTTGA
Organism: Boleophthalmus pectinirostris; assembly: GCF_026225935.1. NCBI lineage: Eukaryota > Metazoa > Chordata > Actinopteri > Gobiiformes > Gobiidae > Boleophthalmus > Boleophthalmus pectinirostris. The sequence goes on along the minus strand of NW_026571115.1, from coordinate 1,343,266 downwards.
AGGGGGAGTAACTTAGCTTGGAGAGCAAGTAGAGGGAAGAGTCAGAGCTTCAAAAACAGAATTATTACAGACATTTTGATCAAGGTGCACTGTGTAACTTTCCATGTAGAGGGTCCGTCTCCATGGAGATGTTCTTGCTTTACTTGAAATTTTTCACAGTTGATATTAAAATGATCTGTTTCCATGGAGACAAGCATGATGCCAGTTTACAGACCTGATCTGGGGAGAGGTGGGCTTGCTCACAATACAATGCATATTTAAAACAAACACCTATAATTCAATTAAAAGCAAGTTTAATGCTATACTGTGGTACATTCCAGGGAAAGCAATCTCCCTAATAGGGTTGTAGTCAAGACCGCACTAACCGAGACCAGCCTGAGACCACCTGTCCCGAGACCAGGACAAGACCAAGACTTCTGAGGGTCGAGACCGAGACAAGACCAAGACTTTTAAAGGTCGAGACCAAATGAAATAATGGTCGCACTCGTCGAGTGTCAGACCTCTAGTCCGAGACAAGACTGAGACCAAGACCCATCAAAACCGAGACAAGACCGAGACCAAGCGCCATCAAGACCGAGACAAGACTGAGTCCAAGACCAAGACAAGACCTAGACAAGAACACGACAAGACTGACTCCAAGATTGTGACAAGACTGAGTCCAAGACCTAGACAAGACTGAGACAAGACCGAGACCAAGTGCCATCAAGACCGAGTCAAAGACTGAGACAAGACCAAGACAAGACCGAGACCAAGCGCCATCAAGACCGAGTCAAAGACTGAGACAAGACCGAGTCCAAGCGCCATCAAGACCGAGTCAAAGACTGAAACAAGACCAAGTCCAAACATGGTCAAATCCAAGACAAGACCAAGATCGTAAAAAGGCAAGACTGGTCTCGAGACTAAGACTGATCTCGAGTACAATGACACTACTCCTTAGTACTTCATATCTCCGTGGACACAACCAGGTGCTGGACTTGTACCAAAAAAGTTACATGGTGCACTTTTAATACATTGTTTTCAGCAAATTTACCATTTTGAAAACAATAAAAGCCAACATGTTGATCTAAATATGATGTTATACAGTAGGTTCGCAGTTAATACCCCACAGAAGTACAACACCCCCTCTTTAATTTGAGCCTCGTGAGGAGTGGAGCACCGTTACCCCGCTCGCTCCTCGCTCCCCCCGCAGATGATATTATAACTTTCTATCTGGGTCCGGTGTCAGGCCCTGTTTTACATTACTGCTCGTCGGCAAGAAAAGTTGATTAAAGCCGTCGGTGAGTGGCACCTCTCACCCGCGCTGGCTTTTCATCAGCGGCTCTATGCTGGGCGAGCGCTGCTGTGTTTGCATTGGGAAAACCTGTGTTGTTTTGCCCCCAGACGGTAATCAAAAGCCGGGGAAGGTAGCGCACTCTGGCCGGGGTTAGCTTGGAACTCACTTTACATTTCAAAACCAACTGGTAACTTTGAGTATAAGGTTGCTTCATGCATTTAAAGACCGTGTTTGACATCTGACAGCTAAGGGCACAGCTTTATTCACTATTTTTTTTCTTTTTTATATCTGCTTTTATAACGTGTTTTGATGCTTGGAGAAAACTCGCGGGGTCGGTCGGGTTAAGATGAGCTGCTTTTCATGGTAAAGGTTAATTTGTAACGTTGCTAAGGCACCGATTCGAACGCGCTGACTTTTTTCTCTCATATTTTTCTCCATTTCTTGTATTTTTTTTCAAATTTATTTATTCATTTTTTATTGAATTTCAAGAAAAACAACATCAGATTTTGGTAAAACATAATAACGTCGGCCAAGATTTGTGAGTAAATGAAATTATGTGGATGGATATGCTAGGATGAATCTGAAATTTAGTTTGAGAAATTGTTCGAAATAGTTAAAATGTCGTGTTATGTTTTTATTTTTATGGATCTCATTGCTGTGTTTGTTTTTTGCTTTTTTTCCCCCACTCCCCCCTCCATCTCTCCTCTAATTACTTCTCTTCTTCCCTTCTTTTTACTCCCTCGCCTTTTCTCTCCAATTTCTTTCTTACATCTCTCTGCTCTCTTTTTCCTTTTCACTTTCTTTGCTACTGTATCTATCTCTAACTCTACTTTTTTTTTTTTTTTTTTTTTTTTTTTTCCAGTGACAGATATATTTGGAAAAAAAAAAGAAAATAAATGTATGTTGAAAGTATAGATATATAGAAATTAGTAGAAATTAGTCAATTAAACTAGATCCACTAAGTAAATCTAAACTAGTCCAATTTTCCCCCTAAAAAATACAAATAAAATAAAATAAATACAACAAATAAAAATAAATAAATAAATATACATTGATACATAAATAATAAAAAAACTAACAAAAAATAAATAAAATAAATAAATAAAATAAATTAATACATTAAAAACGTTGGAATTCTAACTTATTTCCAGTGTAGATTTATTTTCTTTTGCTCCCCTCCTCTGGCCCATAGTAGCTGCTGCCCGTGCCTCTCCACACACAGTACTACACGCAGTACTACACGCAGTACTACACACAGTACTACACACAGTACTACACGCAGTGGAGTGATTCTAACTGGAGTTTTCCATGTTCTGTCTGTGGATGTGGGAGTCGTCCAAACCCGGAAAATTTTGTTCATTTATCACCGACCTCCTTCCTCACTCGCCTTGAATTTTAAAACACCTCTTTCTTTCTTTCTCTCTTTGGCTTCATTCTCTCATCCCTCTATCTCTCTTTCTCTCTCTTTTTCTCTTGTCTCTTTCTCCTTGCCTATTCCTTTCAATTCTCTCTCTGTTTCTCTTTTGTTCTGTCTCTTCCCTCTCTCTGTCAGGTTCTTTTTCTGACCATCCCTCTCTTATTTCCATCTCTTTTCCCCTCTCTACCTCCATCTGTCTCTCTTCTTCCATATTTTTCTCTCTTCTCTCTCTCCGTCTTTCCTGTCCCATCTCCATACCTCTTCTTTTTTTTTTTTTTACTTTGCTCTGCCCGGGATGGAGGCTCATTCTCTGTGGCAAATTAGCGCTCATAACGAGATAGGATCTAGCTCTACCTCTCCACCTCTCTCTCTATCTCTCTCTCTCTCTCTCTCCGCCATTAAAAAGGGCCCTTGGGTGCTGGCCATAACCCCCCTCCCTCCCACCCTCCCCCCACCCAAACTCCAAACCGTGTCACGTCTGAACTTCTGACCCCCGTCCCTTTCGCACGACGCCGACACTGTGGAATTCTACGGTGGATTTTACTGTTTAACTCTCCTTTCTTCCCTTCTTTTTTCCACTCCTTTGCTTTTTCTCCCCACTTTCTTTCTTAAATCTCCCCCTCTCCTCCTCTCTGTCTCTCTCCATCTCTCTCCGTCTCATTATTATCTTTTTATTCCTTCTTTCTACTCTCTTGTTTTCTCCTTCGCTCTTTGTTACTGTATATCTCTTTTTGTTTTCTTTTCTTCCCATCTATTTCTCCTCCTCCCCTTCTCTCCTTCTGTCCTGTCTCTCTTTTTCCATACTTTGTCTCTCTACTCTCTCTATCCGGTCTTTCTATCTATCTCCCACTTCCCCAGTCTTTTCCTCCGTCTCTCCGTCTCTCTCGGTCTCTCTCCATCTCTCTCCATCTCTCTCCATCTCTCTGTCTTACCTCTCTACCTCCTTTTCTGCCTCTTCACCTTCACCCATCTCTCTCTTTTTTACCTCCTATCCCCCATTCAACCACTCGCTCTTCCTCTCATCTGTCTCTCTTTGTCTCTCTATCTCTCCTTACCTGCTTCTCTTTGTCACTGTCTCTCTCTAATTCTTTCTTTTTTACTTTCTTTCTCTTCTTCCCCCAATCTCTCCCCCTGTCCCCACTCTCGCTCCTCTCTCTTCACTGTCTTCCCCTCTCTCTCTCTCTCTCTCTCTCTCTCTCTCACACAGTATCTCTTTTCCCTCTAACCCTCTTCTCTCTCTCCCCCCGTCCTTGTTTCTCTCTTCCCCTGCTTCATCTCTGTACTCATCTCTACTTCATCTCTATACCTCTATCCCATCACCCCATATCCCTCCCTCCTTCTCTCTCTCCCACTCCTCTACTCTCTCTCTCATCCTCTCTTTCTATCTGTCTCCCACTCCCTCAGTCTCTTCCTCTGTCCCCCTGTCTTTCTCCATCTCTCGATCTTCTTACTCTCTCTTTCTTTCTTTCTTTCTCTCTCTTTCTTTCTCTCTGTGTGTCTCTTTCTAACATCTCTATCCCCTCTATCTCTCTTTCACTCTTTTCCTCCTACCATTTGTCTCTCTCTCCTCTCTTCCTTTTTATTTCCTCTCTATACCTCTTCCTTCTCTCTCTTTCTCTCTCTGTGTGTCTTTTTAACAATATCTCTCTCCTCTCTATCTCTCACTATTCTACTACGACTATTTGTCTCTCGCTCCTCTTCCTTTTCTGTTTCCTTTCCATACCTCCATACGCTCTCTTTCTTTCTCTCCATCTCTGTCTCTTTCTAACAATATCTCTCTCCCCTCTATCTCTCTTTCACTCTCTTCCTCCTATCATTTGTCTCTCTCTCCTCTCTTCCTTTTTGTTTCCTCTCCATACCTCGATACAATCTCTTTCTTTCTCTCTATCTCTCTTTCTAACATCTCTCTCCCCTCTATCTCTCTATCATTCTCTTCCTCCGACCATCTGTTCCCTCTCTTCTCTCCTATCCATACCTCTGCCTCCCTCTCTCTCTTTATCTCTCTCTTTGTCTCTTTCTAGCAATCTCTCTCTCCTCTCTATCTCTTTTTCCACTCTCTTCCTCCTACTATTTGTCTCTCTCTCCTCTCTTCCTTTTTGTTTCCTCTCTATACCTCTTCCACACTCTCTCCTTCCCTTTCTGTCTCTTTCTAACAATGTCTCTCAATGTCTCTTCGTCTCTCCAACCCTGAAACGTTCCGCGCTTGAACTTCCGCCCGTCGGCTCGTCACATGTGCCCCCCCGTGACAGGCCTTCGCCCGTTTACCCCTTTTAAAACAATAAGATGCCCCGCCGCAGACCCCCGCCCCGGCCTTTCCGACGGCCGCCGCGAAGAAAGCCAAACCTGCTGGGATCTTCTTAAACGACGAAGACTATTGTGCGCGCCAAGAATCAATCGCTGCTTTTCAATGTAATTCGATTCTATTCACAAAGGAGCTCGTGAGGCAATCTTAAAATGGAAATGCCACTTTGCTTTGGAATTGGGCAAGGGAAGCAATGAAGAGAGGAGAGAGGGATGGCGACGGAGAGAAAGAGAGAGGAATAGAGAGAAAAGAGGTGATGGTTTGCGTGGCGTGGGAGCTCGTAAGGACAGTGTAATTTTCAGTAATGCGAGCGTGTGTCTCGCGTTGACTTGGAAGTGCTGATTGGGCGGAGGAGAGGAGCGAGGGACACGGGCACAAATGAAAGGAAAACCCAGAGGAGAGCGGGCAGATATACGCAGCCTGTAACACCGGCTCCTGTGGACAACGTGATGCACTGTGAATTTCTCTGATCTGGCCAAGATTTTAAAACTTCTATCAGGTTATTCATCTTGTTTTCAGATTTATGATCGACTTACGAGACAGAAAATAATGTTGTAATTAATTAAGACCGCACTAATCGAGACCAAGACCAGTCCGAGACCTCAGGGTTACGAGACCAGGACAGGACCAAGACCTGTGACGGCCGAGACTGAGACAAGACTGAGACTGTTAAAGGTGGAGACCGAGACAAGACTGAGACAAGACTAAGACCTCTGAGAGTCGAGACTGAGACAAGACTGAGACTGTTAAAGGTTGAGACCGAGACAAGACCAAGACCTCTGAGCGTCAAGACAAGACCGAGACTTTTTAAGGTTAAGGGTCAAGACAGAGACAAGACCGAGACAAGACCAAGACAAGACCGAGACAAGACCAAGACCTCTGAGGGTCAAGACCGAGACAAGACCGAGACAAGACCGAGACAAGACCGAGACCTCTGACGGCCGAGACTGAGACAGGACCAAGACTTTTAAAGGCCGAGACTGAGACAAGACTGAGACTATGGCCCATTGAGACCAAATCGAGACCAGCTTTATGATTTTTTTTACATTTATTTGCATTTTGCAGTTAGTTTGGCACATATATATCAATGTTTTTTTATAAATCTATCTCCATTTTATCACCGAGTCCAAAAGTGATTGAGTCCAAGACGAGACCAAGACTGTAAAAAACAAACTGTCTCGAGACCAAGACCAGTCTTGAGTGCTATAGCACCACCAGAGACTGCTTGATTCTAGTCTAGAGGTGGTTTATTATAAGATAACATGTCCAGCAAAATGATTTTGCTGCCTGGTCGGATAATTTCTGTTATCGGGGGAACACGGTTGATAAGAATTGACTCCATAGCCAGATGAATAGTTACATGAAAGAAGTTTAATAACATCAGGATGTTCCATGTTATATCTTCACAAACGGCCCAGGGAGGCCCAGACAAAAGAAAATCATCAGTATTTATAGTTTATGATAATGAATAGAATGAGCGAGTGTACACAAGAACCCTTGGTACAGAGAATGTACATAGAAGGCAAAAGTAACATGAAACTCGTGGCTGCTGTACGTGCTCAAATAGAACAGGGAGTACTTCAAGTCAGTTGTACATCACTTAATGAAAACAAGAAGAATAACCTGATATAAGTTTTAAAATCTTGGCCAGATCAGAGAAATTTGCAGTGTGGTCAGATCTGTGGAGAGGCGACCCCACTCTCAGTAAAAACGCATGTGTTTTTTGAGCAATAAAAACACAGAAATATAATTTAATTTAGCTTAAGTGAATGTTTCATGCCGTAACGTGGAAAACTTCAGACAAAGCATCAGCATCTCCATGGAGACAAGCAGATGGCATGTACTCTTCACTAGAAAAGTTACGCATTGCAGCTTTAAAGAGGAAAGTATTCAATTTAATAGAACGTAAAAAGAAAATTTTGTTAAAAGACAATTGAAAATCATTGTAATGTAAGTTCAAATTCAGCACTATGTTATGTGTAGCACTGTTGTTGTGTCCCTGAGCAAGACACTTCACCCGTATCACCCACTCAAATCGCAGTAAAGTAGCTGGTTGCAAACAGAAGGGCATCTGGCTTAAAAACTTCCCTTTATCACTGTGCAACTGTTTCATGTCGACTGACTGTTGATATTTTTAGATTTTCATTTTTTCCACTTTGGCTGGAATTGCGCGATCATCTGGACATGAAAACGGTATCGCTAACAGGCTCAGGGGCGGCCGTCGGTGGTGTAAACATCTCCGCGGCGACGGTCAGAGAGGACAGGTGCGTTCTGGGTAGTGTACAAAGGCCGGGAGTTGGCTGCGAGCGGGAGTGGGCCTGCAGTGATGTGGAGCCAGAGTCCCCCGGTCACGCTGCGGAAAAGCTCGTAGGGCCAGCGGTGGAGAAGGGCCAGAGACTGAGACCACGAGTTTTTTACACTTAGAACTACTTTTTCATATTCAAAAACTAAAAAACAAGAAAACATAGAACGTGATTTGCTTTTAAGAATGAAATGCAGAAAGGTGGCTTCAATTGTGTGTGTATTTTCTGTAGGCTGAGCTTGCATAGTTATTGTATTGTGTTGTTGAATTATCTAAGCAATTATTGTGTTTTTGTGTATTATCCTGTATTGTGTGAGTATTGAATGAGTTAAATCAAGTCATGGGTCAGATCTGTGGAGAGGAGGAGACCCTGTAAATGAATGAAAGCAACACAGATATACGTTTAATGCCACACGGAACATTCAAAGCAAAGCAAAAATCTTCATGGAGAAAAGTTTCCCACCAGAAAAGTGACATAGTTATACCGATATATATCTTACACTATATTGACATTATTAAGAATGTATTCACAAATGCTGTTTAACTGGAATGTATAAGAGAAGAAGATAAGTCAAGGGGCCTCATTCATGAATCTTTTCTTTAAAAAAAAATGTTCGTAACTTACAATTTGAAGAAGACGCTGAGATTCACAAAGACGTTCTTACGCAGCTCAATTAATTCTTAAGTGACACTTCACCAACACCCACCAACGAACACCTCCACACTCATTTACAATTAATTTACACAGAGAATGAATGTGTATTCAGTTAGAAACGCCCTCTGAACTTCCAAATATGGTCAATATGGGTTTAGCATTATTATATGTAAAAACATGAGGGAGAGAGACTAGTGTTTTACAGCTTCAGCACCGATTTCAAATGTCCAAACTCACATGAACACACTCAGGGAGGGAAGATTTAAGTTATAAACTTGAAATAAGTGATGCTAAGTGTCGAATTTATTGTGCTTTCCCTGATCATGGACCCACGGTAAATATCAAAGGAGGGGTCGGGCGGTGATGGGGGTGATGTTTGTGTTTAGTCCAGTGCAGTGATCAGGCGCAAGGCTGTGACAGTAGCCTTATAAATGTTACTGGATCACACAGCAATATGTTTATATAGGAAATAATTTAAGAAAATATATGGCTTACAATCATGGAGGAATTAGAATTTTTTGTTGCATTATCAGAGTAATAATATTTTAAAACCATAGAATTTTTGTTCTTACAAGTGCTCCTTACTGTTCGTAGGATTTGTTCTTCCAGAAGAACATTTTCAGTTAAGAAAAGGTTTTGTGAATGCCGAAAATGTCCGTAAGAAGTACAAATTTGTTCATAAGAAACGTTTCATAAATGAGGCCCAATGTTAGTGAAAATGACTTTACTTTTACTGAATTCACAAATGTCCCTGAAGTTTGCTTTTGTAAATTATTTGCAAAATGAAATCTTTAAATCAAATATGCTTGCTTATATCTTGCATTAGGCTACCAATCAGCTAATTTATATTATAGCTAACATTTGAAATTCTTATATAACTTGTCTCATCTTATTTACAACTCAATATTTAAATTATTGCAAGTTGGTCCTAACCGACTGTATTTTCTATTCATATTTGAACATCTTTCTCTGAGCACAGAGAATAATCCCAGTGCTTACCTCTCCCCCTCTTTTGTGTAAAATGCTTTGTCCAGATGTTTTATTAAACCATAACTCTTTTGTGTTTCGACATGGGAGCACGCCTGACCTCCAACATCAATGAAATATTTACCAACCGCGGAAAAAAATAAAAAATAAAACAGTCCCCTCGGTGGCCCTCACTGCATCCGTCATACACAGCCATGGGTGACCCTCCCCTCCCCCCCTCCTCCTCCTCTTCCCCCTCTTATCGGTCACCCATCTCCCCCCCCAAACCCGAGCGGGCCCTGGTGGCGCTTTTCGTCCTCTTCTGGCCGTAACGTTCGCGGTTTCTTGCCCGAAGTTGCACGATCAGCAGATTTTTTTCCCCCGTTGTCCCTAAACGCACCGCCCTCCCCCACCCCTCACCCACCGTCACCGCCACCTCACCGCACCCCCCCTTCTCCGGTCCGCCTGTCGTACTGTACATGGCATTTTTTCCTCTTCGTTCAACATTTGGCCCAAGTTTAGATGGTGATTATTGGATTTCTCTCACATCTCTCAAGCAAAATGGACGGCAGAAGTAATGCTAAAAGTGAAGTCAGTTAACAGTGAAGCTATTGGACAATGTGGAGGCAGTAGTTCTTATAATATTCTTTCTTTCAAATCATCACAAATTTGAAGTTTTGTCTTTGTAAATTTGTGTTTTCAAAACCCAAATGTTCTGCAATCACAATACAGGATGTCCCAAAAAAATTTGACATCATTTCGCAGGCTAATCATTTTGCCGGTTCTTGTTGAAATAACCTCAAATTTTCACAACATGTACAAAACATGATTATGTTTTATTTTTCTTCTGTTTTCAAGTTGAGCCATGCCGTTCACTCCCAAAAAGAAGTCATTTTGCGTCTTGTACAACGCTCGCACACATATGTAATCCTTAAACCTGGCATAAGCAGACCACCTCTTTAAATTTTTGGTACCAAGTCCAAATTTGTTTGCCAGTTAGTGAAGTTTTTCAAAATTTTTCATTGAAGTCTTGGGTGACTTTGTGCGAGCATAGTCCAAGACGCTAAATGACTTCTCTTTGGGAGTGAACGACATGCCTCACCCTGAAAACAGAACAAAAACTAAATATTAAACATAAAACCTCGATCTGTTTCTATACATTCTGTGAAAATTTGAGGTTATTTCAACAAGAATTGACAAAATTACTAAACTTCAAAATGTCTTTGGGAGTTTTTGGGACACCCTGTATTATTCCGTCATTTCTTAATAAAATTGTAGACATTATTTTCATTTATAATATTTGTAGAAACTGCTAATAAAAAGAAAAATGGAAAAAATAGAGATCTGTTTTTCTAATTCAACTCTGTATGTATCTGCCATATTTGATTCCAGATTCAAAATGTTCAAAAGTCCAGATTTTTATTGAACAATTGAAGCTCATTGTAGTCCTGGTGTAGACTTGGTTTGGTCCTGCTCTAGTCCTGATTTTGTGCTGATCTAGTTAAGGTTTAGTCCCACATTTAGTCCCAAATTCTAATGCCAAAACCAAAACAAATGTTGGAAACTCATCTTACTGTACATTTAATAGAGTAGAAACTAATTATGGGTGGATCAATACCAAATATTACCGAAGTATAAATAAGTATTGGTTGTCATGCAAAAATAGACAGATTTTTGACCTAAAATATTCCCAGTTTTTGAAATACGTTCCTTAAACAGAAATACCTCTCAGGATTGTCTTTTGTCTCTCACTTTTCAGCGCAAACAAAGTGGTTCCCAAAACTTTTTCAAAGCAGTTAATATGTAACAAAGCCTTCCGAACGCTATCCCTTATAATCCAGCTCCCTTCTGCGATAAACACAGCCAATCTCCCACTGAGTTTTATTTATATCCTGCAGCCAAAAGCCCAAAACCTTGACACCTTATTTTTCGTTTGAAGATCCCCTTTCCTGGGATTAAGGTGCTTCTAATTTACTCAATTATCGCGTCCAGGCCAAGTTTGAGGAGTAAAGAGCAGGTTTGGAGAGGATTTCGCCAGCATTAAGTCGTCATGGCGGTGTATTTACGGCGTTTATCCCTTTAATACGGGTCTCAGCGCTCCAATAGGCTGCGTTCACATGACATCACAATGCTCTGGAATATTTTAAAACACTAAGACGGAGGCAGGTCAGAAATCGACGGCAGAATTTGCAGTTTAACTGAGAGACTGCAGATTTGTTGACCTGTTTTGTGGTTAAAGGCGCATTTTCTCCATGGAGATGTTATCGCTTAGTCTGGAAAGTTTGACAGGATGGTATTGCGCATTTCTGTCTTCATGGAGACCAAACCAGACCAAGTTACAGGTCAGATCTGTGGAGAGGCGACCCCGCTCAAAGTCAGAATGCTTTTAAACTAAAATGTGTAAAACAGAACCAGTTCATTTAAAACATTCTGTAACTTAGGAATTCAGAACAACCTAATTATTCAACAAAATGAGTTTATAAGAGCTTTTTGCAACTCTCACCCAAGAGATCAAAGTGGAAAGGACTAGCATGCTAACACGCATTTCCTGATCAATGTACAAATAATACTTTTAAAATGACATGCAGACTGTAGGCTATATTACGGACAATATATCTGTACTGGGGAAGACAAATTTTGCTCAGTTACATAAAAAAAAAAAAAATATATATAATAATCTGTTGTAGGGCCTAATAATAATAATATATCTGTAATTACTGGGCCTATCCACATGAAACAAAAACTGGCACAGAGTTCAACGTCAAAAGTGAAATCATTTTTACAACAGCTTCAGAAAGTGGTGCCATTATTCACATCCAAAAAAAAATGTGATCGTTAAAAGAACCAAGGTTATTTTTGACAAGTTTGCGGAATCGATCTATCAATCTCTAACTAATTTCTAGTCTAATCTTTTTTTTTTGGGCATTTCTTTCAAAAACAGTAAATCACCCATAGAGTTACACAGGCCTCTGCTGTCCATCCGAGATTATGTCATGATCAAATTCTCAAACGTGAACGCAACCAATTGTCCAAAAAACTCCAAACGATCCATCCGTCTCTCCGTCCGTCTCTCCGGCTCCATAGATTTTCTTTCATCTCTCTGAGTCCTGTCTTTCTCTCTGGATCGGCATAGCTGCGATGCGCTGCCGTGTAAGGCCGGCGTCGCTCGGAGGGGTAAAATAACGCTCGACTCGGACCCCCACCCAGACTCCGACCGCAGCGGGGGGCAGGCGGGGTGTAGGTGAGGCGAGGAGGGAGGAGCGAAGGGGGGTTTTTATCATCCTTGTCTCTTGATCTCAAAGCCTGTCCGTCAAAAAGTCACACGCCGACCGAGTTAGTCAATCAACGTCTACGAAGCTGTGTTCAAGCCTTGAGTGCTTCGAAATGGACGATAATCTTGGATATTGAAATGAAATACATGAGCTGGTTTATTATATAAGGTTGAGTAATATAAAAACATCCATGTTTTAACACATATAAAAGCATTAAAGGTGCGTTTTTGGAGGTCTGTCAAATGCTTTTCTTCATGAAGATGTGACATGGTGCAAGTTTAGGAATTGATAAACACTGAACTATGAACTAATCTCATGTATTTTAGCTTATAAATGAGGTGTAGCTACGAAATAGTAGGTTTTGTGGACTGTAGTTTTTGTAATTTGCAATTGTGACCATTCAAATCAGGATTTTTGAGTGTCTTTAAAGGTGAACTGTATAAAAGAATCTCCCACCTCACGGTCTCTATAGAGATTTTTAAATGCTTTGCCTGGAATGTTCCGTAATATGTAGTGTCGTAGGACTCAGACCAGGATCGAGAATGTTTTCTTATGGTCTTGGTCTTACCTCAAACTCGACTGTGTTTGGACTCGGTCTTGTCTCGGTCTTGAAGACGCCTGAACTCAGTGTTGTCTCAGTCTCGAGGTCTGACACTCAAAGAATGACAAAATGTAATTAGATTTATTAAAAGATTAATATATACGTGCGAAGTAACTGTAAAATACACTTAAATATTGAAAATGATCGTTAAAGATGGTCTCGATTTGGTCTCGATGGTCCGTGATCTCGGTCTTGTCTCGGTTTCGGCCTTAAAAGTCTTGTTCTTGTCTTGATCTTGACCCTCAGTGGTCTTGGTCTTGTCCTGCTCTAGGGACCCTGTGGTCTCGGACTGGTGTTGGTCTTGATTAGTGCGCTTTTGACTACAAGTCAGTGGCACCATCAGACCAAGTTAGATCTGTGGTGAGGTTTTTTTTTTTTTTTTTTTTTTTTTTTACAATAAAATCACCTGCAATGAAATGACCAATACATGCTAGATAAGTTTAATGCCATTTCATGGAACATTCCAGGCAAATCAACAACATCTGCATCTCCACCAGGGAGGTTACACAGTGTATCTTTAACCCTGCAGTCCCTTTTTTGCCTGATTTAAAGATACGGCAATGGAATAAAAATGCTGAAACCCTAGTAGTATATCATAAAACCATCAGTATTCTCCTGTTTGAGTATAACTACAGTATTTTCACATACGTTTAGGGAACAGGAGGAGGCTTTCTGAGGACAGAACCAAAACTGCGCATCTAAAACTCCACTTTTTCACTGTGTTTACAAGGTTGCCAGGTCTAATCTATATTTTGCAGGTGAGGCTGATTTGTTGACATTTAACTTGACTCAAATTAGCTTTAGCGCTACTTCCCGCCCTATGTTTAGCTGTGCGGAGTCACAGCCAGAAGCATGAATCACTCTTTCCTGGGAGAGATTTTTTCGGGGGTTGCCAGGTTTAATCCTAGAATTTCAGACAGATCCACCTTCACTTCACCTCTTAAATTTCTAAAGATATTGCGACAGTGTTTTTTGGAAAGACTGGCAGCTCAAATAGTTGTAAACAATGGTCCATAGGTTGCGTTCGTGGCATTTTTGAAGGGTACATGTACCATCCGGTCTTTTGAATTTCAATTAATAACAAAAAATTAAAAATAAAATGGAAAAATTGTTTGTTATTTCATTATTCTGTTTTAGTGTTAAACAAAAAAGTACTGCTAGGATGATTCAGAAGAAAAATCACAGCAATTTTGTTTTATATAGCGACACATTTACTTTTGCATCTTAGAAAGTCATTGTTGAACTCCATCATGAGAAAAGGGAACCAGTGATAAACTCCTTTGTTCAATTGACACTGAATTCATTCATACTAAGCAGCAGAACTTCTAGGGGCTTATAAACCAAAGAGAATAAAATATCTAAATTGAAATAGGCACGAGACTGTTGTTTGATGCGTGTTATTTGAAATAAACTTGAAATTAAATATTGTAAATAGAGGTTAAAACAGAATAATGAAATACAAAATAGTAGGTTTTTTATACTGTAGTTTTTTTTGTAATTTGCAATTGTGACCATTCAAATTGTGATTTTTGAATGTCTCTATAGAGATTTTTTAATGCTTTGCCTGGAATGTTCCGTAATATGTAGTGTCGTAGTACTCGAGACTGGCATCGAGAACGTTTTCTTACGGTCTTAGTCTTATCTCAAACTCGAATGCGCTTGGACTCGGTCTTGTCTCGGTCTCCCCCATTTTATTGTTTTTTTTGTTCTTAATTGACATTCAAAAGAATAAATGGTACACGGGCATTGAAGGCAGGACTTGTATTTGGCAGTTTGGGCAGTTCAATCCATTTGCGTTGAAATATACTGACTAATTATTTTGCCAGCAATTGGGTCCACAAATTTTCCAACATGTTTTTTTGCTTTTCAACTGGCAACATTTAACCTTGGGAATCTGTATGCAACTGATCTTCTGATTTCACCTCTTTCATTTTTGCTGATAAATGCATTTGACTTTATGTTAGTTATGGTTTCTTGTGGATACACCCAGCAATTACAGCGATATTAAACATAAACCAGATTAAAAAAAGTTTGAATTTTGAGAGTTAAAGAGCAAATTCAAACATAGAACAACCTGCCTGTCTTCAGATCAATATTAAACAAAAGGTGATTCATACGCTGTGATGTAACTTTGATATGTGCCCTCTTTAGACCTCATCTATACTTGGTTTGCTCCTGTTATAGTCCTGGTTTGGTTCTAGTTTAGTCCCTAGTTTGATATGGTGTGAAGTCAGCCTATGAGACTCCTTCTGTTCTGGGAGTGATTTTTCGGGTTGCCAGGTCTAATCCGCGAATTGCAGGTTTGGTGAAACAGCTCTTCGACAGACAGATCCTCCCTCGCTTTCCCTCTTCAGTTTCGGGACAGCTCCGACTCCCCCCCGATCCCTCAATCTCTCCACGCAGCCTCCTCCTCTCCTCTCCTCTTCCTCCTCCTCTCCCCCTCCTCCCTGCTTTATATGGGCCTCACGACTTTCCCCCGTAATGAAATATTCACAGGTCACTGGTTCCCTGAGAAATGATGGGGGTCAGTCAATTGCTTTTCAGCGAGTAATTTTGCCCCCCTGCTTGTCGTGTTGACAGTCATTAGCGGCGGAGGAAGGCCCGATCGAAGTGTGAGTGTGACACTTGTCAAGACAGTAGCAGTCTTTAGCTCCTCTGCATCACTTTTATTCCCCACTAGATTTTTTCTCCCTTCCACCACTGTTCCGGCCGCCTGTCACATATATAAATCACACACTGCCACTGGGTATGTATACAAGGCTCTGAGCGGGGGATCGCTGAGGTACATGCAAGCTAAGTATGCTACCTCTATCAGTCTAAACCACGTTTACATTATGTTTTGTTTTTTGTTTTTTATCCAGAATGAATTGTTCTGAATGAAATAGTTTGGAATTAAAATATTCTCTGTCAAGTTTACATTGAGGTTTACATGAAAAACATGGTAAATCACTTTTATTTAACTAGCTCAACGTCGGAGGGTCGGGAAAGATTCTGACTGGACAGTGGGTGCATGAACATACTTACAGAAGAAAACACACACTTCAGCTGGTACCAGCCTTTTTGTCATCTCGGTTTGTCATAACGCCGCGTACACAAACATGATCCAAACTTTTTTCGCATGATAATTAGTATTTTCTGATCACGCTGATCTGTCAGCTGAGGTGGAAAAGGGAAGAGTCAACGGCTGCTCTACCTCAGCCCACTCCCACTCCCGCTCGCAAATCCAAAGAGCAGTGGATGAAAGTCTGAAGCGAGAACCGATGGAGCCGGATCGTCCGGATCGCATCAGAAGGGCAACCCAACAACCATGTGTTGAACGACTGGAATTATTTTTAACAAGAATAAATGTTTACATGATCGAGGAATACATTAATTCGGCTTTAAAATTGGAATAAATCACCCACTTAATGAAGTTTAATTCCGAATAATCATTATGTTTTTACATGGTCTTTTAAAGCAGAATTCCTTTTAATTCTGAATTCAATTATTTTTATTCGGAATTAAAGCTCTCATGTAAACGTGGCAAACAGTGCTCCCATTAATAGTAGAGATTTAAGTGGGCCTCCATAGTTTACTTTGATTTCACACACTACAATTTGAGCTTTGAGCTGGATGGCAAATTAAAATGATTGTAAAACTAAACATATTGAATGCAAATACAATGTGGAACTAAACATAAACAGAATTTGATATTAATATCCAAAGAATAAAAAAAAATCTGCTTGTGACAAATGTGAAAGCACTGGATCTGAAGAGCAATGCTGAGAATGCATCGTTTTGGACCAGTGCAAATCGTTTTAAATCAGCTACTTCCATTTTTAAGACAGTAAAAATTAAACACAGAACCTTTAATTTCCCAGTTTATTTGCCCCATTTGATTATTTGGGGGGATTATTTGATTCCGCTGTCAACTGAACTAAAACCAGGATTGAAAAATAGCGATAATCCACCTCAAAATCCACCAAATATCCAAGCACAGACTTAAATCAATACTTGCACTACCTTGACCCTAACACTAAATATACTGTACATTCTATCTATTCTATCTTCCTCCCCACTCCTTTTTCCTTACTCGATCCCTCATTCATAAATCCTGCCTGTTTTCTTTAAAGCCATTTCATCATCCCATGTAACCGGTCTGAAAATTAAAAGGGTACTCATCTCTCAGACTCTCTTCTCTTTTTTTTCCCCGTAGTAATAATTCACTTTACGAAGAGGCCATCAAAAGCCAATCAAATGAGACACTTGAGAATGGGTGATTGGTGATTAGATGCTCGGAAATCCAGAGGAAAGTTTAGCCAGGGTCCTTCTTTCCTTTATGACTCCGAGTGACCTTTAAGGATATTACCATTTGACATGATGAACGACACCGGGAAGAGAGGGAGACTTTTTCCTATTAGCCGTCACAGAGGAGGGAGAGATGTGGCGTTTGGTACAGACCTGTTTGAAATGATAAGTTGGGTTTGTAAAAGTAGTCCTATATGTGGTGCTTGTGTAGAGGTACATCATAATTGGGAGTATTTTTGGTATTTCAAATAAGGCCAAATTAGTTGTAAAGATTGCTTTTTGTAATTTGATGAGTCTGTTTGTAACTACAATTTTACATTTCATCATATTTATGTATTTTTTTAGACTTGAACAAGAAATTAATGAGATTCAGATCTGACATATTTTGGTTTGTAGATTTTATTTGATTTATTTATTTATTTTTTTATTATTTTGTTCTACTCATTCTTCTTCTTCTTCTTCTTCTTCTTCTTCTTCTTATTCTTCTTCTTCTTATTATTATTATTATATATTTTTTATTAATTTTATTTTTTTTGGTTGGTTACCTGGAGCTAATATTTGGCGCAAGTCAATTTGTTGGTTGGTTCATTGGCAAATGCTTAACTCACTGTGCCACCTCAAGTTCAGCTTCCTGTTATATGCAAGATTTTGAGGATTTTTTCATTCATTAGATATCATATTTTGTTTTCAGCTGTTAATCGCTATGGCAACGGTACTCATTTTTCATTATTCTGAAACCCAAGGGTATTTTTTTTTTTTACAGTAACCCTGGTTCTATGAGCAATTAATTACTTTTGGTATCATTGCGCATTGGAGAATCTACTTACTTTGCAAAGATGTTACTAATAATAATAATAACTGCTGAAAACTTATTTTCATCGACCCTTTGTAACCATTGATTTCCCTTACATAACCCATTCACCCAGACTACAGCGGACAACCAATACCCGCTAATTATATTGAAATGTCACGTCTTAGTCTAAAAATCCCATGAATATTTGTGTAAATGTTGCGTCGATTGGAGGTGGACTGTTTTATTTGGTCAAACGAAGCACAGATGGTGAGTTTGACCCCGAGGAGAAGTCCAATTAGCTCGCAGTAATGGTTGGGCATGGTGCCGCGTGTCTCCGGGCTCACCCTTAGGCCTCTGCTCTCCCTCCAATCTGCAAAGAACCTACCCAATCTGTTCCCATTGTGTCAGAGCTGCCACGGCCCATACACAGCCAGTGATACACATCCGGTAGAGCCTGGCTTTTAAATAACAACTGGGTGTCTCCGAACAGGCTCCGTGTCGGCCATGATGCAGGGTTATTGTCTTTGGAAGCAGAAAATAAGCCCCGTGTCATTAAATCTGCCAATGGAGTGGACAGCCCATTGTTAACAAGAGCCATGGACTGCTCAAATTTTGGGGAAAAGGGACAAAAGTCAGGATTGATAACTTCAGAGTTGGGTTTACAGCTTATGTGAGAATAGTTTGTGGACTATTTACAGGAAACAAGCTCGGATTTGTTTTGGTTCGTGTCCTGCTTATAGAAGTAAATTATAATGGGTTCGTGACACGGGTTAAACCGTCAGGCTAGTTGTGATTGTGAAACAAATTGGGTTTTCAAATTGGATTCCAAATAATGTACAATTATTCTGCTTTAGTGGTATTTTGAAACTAAACGCTAGCTATTAAGGTCTATTTTCTGAAACTATATAGCAACATACACCGGGAAACTTACATTATTGGCAAACTTATAAACTGGTTTGCGATAAGCATTTGGAAGTGTCACTCAAATGTATATTTCACAACACTGCAGTCATGTTTAAATATTAAGGTCCAGCTAAGGTACTATGAAGATAAGTAAGAAGCATGCGCCCCCACTGGTTTAAAACAGGTACTACAGTCTGTTTGTGGACTTAGAACTATAAAAAAGACCTCATACCTATTATAACTGGGACTGGATATCATTAAGAAGTTGGCAATATGACACATACATCCCCCTACAATGCATTTTTGATTTGATATATTTCAAATCAATTTGAGAAGGTTGGGGGAAAAAAAAAAGGCTAAATCATGGCTGTAACACTAAAAGTCTTTGTTAAACCAAGTGAATATGAAACACAAACATTTTAATCATCAAAACAATGAATATGTGAAATGTTTTGCTTAAATGAGTTTCGTATGAACAAGCAAGAAAACTGTAGCACTGTAACAAAATAATTTTGTAAAATACACCAAAAACTACTCTTGGCGATATATCGATACAGCAGCCCACGATATCGATACTGTATTATTACATTAAACTATATAATATATCGATATTTCAATACTTTTGCACACCGCTAATTAAAAATAAATTGTGTAAAAAAAAACTAAATGAAATTGAAATCTGTGTTCCCAAATTAGCAATATTTATTTAATTTGTTAATGTACAGGGTGTCCCCCCCAAAAAACTGACATCATTTTAAAAGCAATGATCTTGAAAACTACTAAGTCTAGCTCAATGAAAAGGAACAGGTTAGGTGTTGAACATCATAAGTTAACTTTGTTTGCCAGTTGGTAATGTTTTTCCAAATTTTGCATTGAAGGCACACTGTACAGTAGGGGTGGGCAAACTACGGCCCAGGGACCATATGCGGCCCTTTAATTGTTTTAATCTGGCCTGCCGAACTTGAATAATAATAATTTTCAGTGTTTTAAAAGTAATTTCAATAAATAGTAAATACAATGGGAATTGAAATACATATATTTTGTTGTAATACGTTGTAATGATTTTCAGTTATGGGATATTTCAATAACATGGGATATATTTTCTACATATCTCTTGTTATTTTTTTCTCTTATGAGGTGGATTACCAAAAAAATCCATCCATCTGCTCCTGGTCTGGCCCTTCTGTCAAATTTTAGAACCCTTTGTGGCCCACGAGTCAAAAAGTTTGCCCACCCCTGCTGTACAGTCTTGGTGACAATGTGCAAGCATATTCCAAAACACAAAATGACTACTCTTTGGGAGTGAACAGCATGGTTCAACCTGAAAACAGAACAAAAATAAAACATGAAATATAGAATCTTGATCCGATTCTATAGATTCTGTGAAAATCTAGAGTTATTTAAAAAAGAATTGCTGAAATGATTTTTGGAACACCCTGTATATTTTTCTATTGCCCCTTTGTGTATGAATTAATTCGTATTAGCATATTGTCTTCAGTTGATTTCAAATTCAAGACTTCTCCTTAAGAGTACATAAGGCATATACGTGTCCAGCCATTGTTCTGTAGTGAAGGCCCATAAATAAACAAAGACATTACAGCGTCTGGTGGAGTAAATACACTTACTCATCTGCACGGCTCAACTTAACACTGCGCATTAACTGATATAGATTAGCCATATATATGTCTCCGACGGCCCTGCGAGCATTTCCATCACCGCTGTTTTTTATGCTCTTAACATGCAACCCCTTTAATGCACATGGATTCATTACATTACACATCAGGCCGTCATGTTACTAAGCCTTCTTCTAATGTAGTCTGTGGTGCTATATGGAAGAGAGGGAGAGAAACAGAGAGAGAGAATGAGGCGGAGGTGAAGAGTGGTAACATGTGCTATAGGCACATGCAAGTCAAGTATCAATCTTTGTGCATCTTAAACAGTGTTGTATTAAATCTCGAAATTTTCCCATGTATTTGAGCAAAACCTGCTTTTCAGTACAGGTATATTGTTTAAGCAGCTCTTGAAGTTAAAATATGCCAGAAAATCAGTGTGTGTTAGCATGCTAGTTGTTGTCACAGCAAAACTACGCAACTTAATACAGTCTATGCCCCGCACTAGTCTTTGAGAGTTGTGAAAAGCGCTTATAAACTCACTGTGGTGAATATTTAGGATGCTCTGAATGCATAAGGTAAATGAGGAATAACTTAGGACGACTACCAACCTTTTAAAACAAACTACTTCTGTTTTTCACAATTTTAAAACTGAAAAAATATATCATATATGTGGAAGAGAGAGAAAAACAGAGAAAGAATGAGGCGAAGGTGAAGTGAAAGGGTGACCAGATTTTCAATATAAAAAAAAAAAAAAAACAAAAACAAAACTGGGATACTCTCAGTTTGTGTTGCTTGGTAATAATAAAATTGTAAAACGAGTGTGTAATTAAGGAAATTTGTTCAGGACTAGGCCCATTCATGACTAACAGAGTCAGTATAGTCACATTTTCTTTGTGTTTTGGTCATTTTTAAGCAGTTTTTCTGTATTTTACCTAAACAAATTACAGTTTATGCCCTTCATTTCTTGTATAAAACTGGGACAAATCACTGTTTTTGTGTACACCTGCTAGGACAGGGGATACAGAGCTCAAAACTGGGACTGTCCCGGGTAAATAGGAACATCTGGTCACTCTATAGACTTATCAATCTATGTGCAGTTTAAAGTGTGTTCTTACTAAAGCCCTTGTACTTGATTTTTCCCCATGTAATTGAACAAAATGTGTCTTCCAGTACAGATATTATTGTATAAGCAGCTCTTGAGGTCAAAATATGTCGTCTAATCAGGAAGTGTGTGTGTTAGCATGCTAGTTGTAGTGAATAAATAGGATATTCAGAATACATACAAAAAACTATATCTAGATAAGTTAAAAAATATTTAAATTAAGAACAAAAAAAAAAATTTATTTGGACAGATTCAACTTGACAAGTGAAATTATTATTGTTTTTTAATTCAAGCAATGTTAGATTCTGTTTCTTTTTTTTAAGGGAGTTTAAGAGTGTTTTATCTTTAGTGTAGCAAGATGTATTTTCATATTTTAAGTACAGAAAGTCTTATTCCACTGGCGGGTAATTTTACTTGTCAAGGGAAATTTACTCAAATTGCGATAAAACTTTCTTAATTCCAGTAATATTAACTTGGGTAGATTTTAGTTTTTGCGGTGTAAGCTAAGTGAGGGATAACTTTGGACCACTGCAAGCCTTTAAAAAAGAACTAGTTCTGTTTTTCACTTTTTTAAAGAATAAAAATCAGGTCCAGCACTTTAGCTTGATAGCTGAGACAAATGTTATAAGAGCGTTTGAAAGAGCTGAACCTGAATACCCATACACTTCTCTGGGACCGGTTCATTACATTACACATCAGGCCAGTCATGTCACTACGCCTTCTTCTAATGTAGTCTCCTGCGCTACAAGGCAGAGAGAAAGAGAGAGAGAAAGACAATGAGGAAGAGGAGGATCGCGGCGGAGGTGGAGAGCGCTTACATGTACGCAATAACACGCCTCTCCGTCCGCCCGGGTTGGGGTCTTGCTGTGGATTAGTTCCGCTTGGCCAGGCTCTTTCACCAGTGACAGGGATGGCACTATGGCAGCCAGCGCACGTCCCCCCACCCTTTGTCTTCACTGTGGGGTTATTCTTATTGGATCGTGTCTCATTTCAGCGACATCACAAGTTATTTACACACCCGCGGCCTATATCAGGAATATTTGGTTTTCAATGTGCTGCTTTCAGTGTGTAAGAAGGATAAAGGGGGAAATAGAGTTTAAAGCAGGGTGACAGTGAGATCTACAACTTGAACCAAACCAGGACTAAAGGTGTGTTCATACTTGGACTAGTATGCTCCTGAGTTTACCCTAATTTAAAAGTTCTGTGTTACACAAATTGACTTAATGTTGTTATTGCTATATGTGCTGAATACAATTAGACAGACAGCTAAACTCTTTCTTCACATCAAGATTGCAACGACGCTATCTCTTTGTCTAGAGGTTTATTGACGTGACAAGAAAAAGTTTGGAAGGCTGGCGCCACCTAGTGCCTCTGCTCAATTTCATTTCTCTACAGCGACTAGGTCAGGAAACAAAATAGACTAGATGATTCGTAAAAACTCTGGAAGTGCAAGTTCGGGCACCAGTCAATCAGCGAAGAACCAAATATTCAGAGTTGTCAACGATTCCTGAGATCGAGGATTTACAGCCAGAACAAAGAGAATGTTTGGTGAATTTCATCAAGGGGAAAGAGGTTATTGTCCTTCTTCCTACGGGATATGGGAAAAGCTTAATATACCAGTTAGCCCCATTAGCGGCGCATTACATACGTCACGACCAAATAGCAGCGATTGGTTAAATGATAAAAAGTACCCGCCTACCGTCGAGTGAACCAATTCTAATGCTGCGAGGTCAGACTGTTTGTACAAAGTAAAATGAAGTAAAACCGGCCTATCAAAAGGTGAAACTGAAACATGAATAAGAAACATAAATCGCAAAGTGCACCTCTACAATAAGCTTGTAAAATAAATGCAGAATGTCTCAATCACAAATTGGCTATGTTATGACATGTTTGTTTGTTTGTTTGCTTTTTTAGCTTTTTAGAATATTCAGCTTTAAATGAAATCCACTGCATTGACTAGGGATGTAACAATAACTGAAATACCGTGATATTGTATCGTCAAAAGTCTCACAATAATAGTCTCTTTTCTTAAATGAATAGTTATGGTGATTTGAATGTCTTTCTTATTCCGTGTTTGAATTGTGACATACAAATAAACTCGATCCTTTGGCGTTTTCTCTGCAGATTAGATGAAGAAATAACTATTACGAAGCACTTTCAGATCTTAATTCTTCATACTATAACAGGACCAAAGGCATTTCAAGGCTTTTCCAAGGCTTTTAAAAGGAAAAGTAGCATAGTCAAAATATTGTAAGTCTCCACAAAATATCACAATAAATATCAAACAGCAAGACACATATCGTGAAAATATGGGACACTTTTTTGATGGGACACTGTTTTTGCTTTTAAAATACCTGGACAAGATTTTGGTGTGAATTATTATCGTCATAATCCCAAGAATTCAAGTAAAAAACATATTTCTTCATGGTTGTCTGCACTGAAAAGAATCATGGGATATGTAGTTTCCGATGTTTATAAGCTGTTGCTACTATAAAACCATGTATTTAAGCAAAGGAACTGGTGATTCGATATATTGTGACAGCCCGTGAAATTATTGTAAGACTTTTGACGATACGATATTACGATATGTCGCTTATTGTCACATCCCTAATGCAGATGTAACTGGAAAACAACACTTCTCACAATCATGATTTTACTGAACTTCCTGATTTTTAGTGTCACGTGACCAACTGATAAAACTATTCATCTTCTTAAAGGGGCCACAGCACAAGATGCACAAACTCAAAAACAAAATTAGCGCCCTCAAGTGGAGAAAACCAAAACAGCACAGTCTGAAACTTGAATCTTCTAGTTCTACGGTACGACTAACTTCCTAAAGTATTTGGACGAAACTTCTGATTCGAAATGTTTCTGTGAACCGCTAACACCGTCCGCGCCCGTTCGAGACCTTTTCAGTTAGTTAGCATAGCGCTCCTTTAGCCTAGCGCCGCGGTTAGCCTAGCGCACCCTCCGTCGTTCCGCCCTCTCACCTTATTTACTGAATATTTTCTGAGGCTGCTTGTTTATTCATTCATTACATTTTATTTTTTAACTCAAGGCCCTTTCTGCTGAGGTTGCACGCTCCCTCGCGCTCCTGTCTTTCCTGTCTCTCCTTCACATTATTCTCTCCTTCTTTCTCTCTCCTAACTCTCTTTGCCCCCTATCTCCTCTGCTCTATCCCTCCTTTGGCTTCCCTCTCTCCATCTCTCTCCCCCCTCTCTCCTCTGCTCTCTCTTGGTTGTCTGCCCTCTCTCTTTCTAGACTTTCTCTCTTCCCTCTCTTAAACCCTCTCCCCTGTCTTTCCCATTCTCGCTCTCTCTCTACCCCTCTCTCCAACTCTCCCCTCTGTCTTACCCATTCTCTCTCCCTACCCATCCCTATAACCCTCTCCTCTTTCTTGGCTGTTCTCTCTCTCTACCCCTCTTTCCAACTCTCTCCTCTGTCCTGTCCGTTTTCTTTCCCTATTCCTCTCTCCAAATCTCTTTTTTTGTCTTGTCCATTCTCTCTCTCTACCCCTCTCTCCAACTCTCTCTTCTTTCTTGGCCTTTCTCTCCCTCTCTCTTTCTCCAACGCTCCTTTGTCTCGTCATCTCTCTCTCTCTCTCTTCTTCATCTCCCATCTCTCCTGTATCCCCCCTTTCTTTCTCTCTCCCTCCTCTCTCTTCCTCTTTCCTAACTCTCTTCCCACCTTTCTCCTCTGCTCTATAGTTCTGTTTGGCTTCCCTCTCTCTCTATCCTTTATCTTTTTCTCCTTTACTCTCTCTTTCTCCAAAACTCCTCTGTCTCCTCATCTCTCGTTCTCACTCTCTCTTGTCTCTCCTCCTCTTCTCTTCTCTTTCTCATCTCTTCTTCTCTTTCCATCTCCTTTCTCTCCCTCTCTTTACCCCTATCTCCTCTGTTCTATCCCTCCTTTGGCTTCCCTCTCTCTCTCTCTCTCTCGGTTCTCTGCCCTGTCTCTTATCCTTTCTCTCTTCCTCCTTCACTCGCTCTCTACTCGTCTCTCCAACTCTCTGCTCTGTCTTGCCCTTTCTCTCCCTCCCTCTCTCTTTCTCTAACACTCCTCTGCCTTGTTATCTCTCACCACTCTTTCTTTTCACTCCTTTCTCTCCTTCTCTTCTCTCTCCTGTCTCTCCTTCACCTTATTCTCTCTCCTCCTCCTATCTCTCTCTCTCCTAATTCTCTTTGTCCCCTATCTCCTCTGCTCTATCCCTCCTTTCTTCTTGGTTTTCTGCCCTCTTTCTCTCTTCCTTCTTCTCTTTCACTCTCTCTCTACCCCTCTCTCCAACTCTCTCCCCCGTCTTGCCCTTTCTCTCTCTTTCTCCAATGCTCCTCTGTCTCGTCATCTCTCTCCCCCATCTCTCCTGTACCCCTCCTTCCTTCCCCTCTCCCTCTCCCCCTCTCTCTCATGCAGCCCAGCAGCAGCATCAGCAGCAGCAGAATCCCAGGTAGCTCGGATAAGTGCTCTGCTAAAGGGCACGTGGGTTCAAGATGCTAATGTGCTCCGCCAAGTTACTGCCAAACTTAGGAATTATGCAGTAACACAAAAAAGCCCAGTTATTATTAGTGCGGAGAGGCGTTTGTGTGTACAGCCACGGGACGCCAACAAAAATAGACCCATAAGTTCAATGTTATGTATATTTTAAAACGAGCTCTTGTTCGGAGGCGTTACATTGATTATTCACAACCAATAACACGCAGACTTTATTCATACGTGCGAAAAGTGCAGAAAAGTGCAGGTGTAAGTGCAGGTGTGGGGCTTGATCCAAAATAAGGCCCCTGCAGGTTTAAATAGAACTGTGGTGTGCACTCAAGTTCTGATTTTCAAACGATTTTGAGAATGAAAAAAGAAATAAAGCTGCATCTTTGAGTGTTTAACCCTCTCAGGCTCAAATTAAGATTTAGTAACAGGAAAAATTGGATATTTAGTGAAAATGATCATATGGGGTAGTAATATACAATCCTGACTTTTTTTTTGAGAGAGACCGTCACATGCAGTGTGTTCTGGGGTGTTGCAGATTTGCAACATTGGTCCAGTGTGGTAAATTAACAGAAGACTGAAAATGATATGAACACTAACTTTATTTGTGTATCACTTTTCACAACAATAAAAACAAAAAGCAGAGTGTAACAGTGCTTTACAATGACAGAACAGAATCAAAACAACTTGGTATAGATCACTTTTTCGTGTGGTACTCCAAGAAACTATTTTTATCCTTTGTAAATGAGGAGAAAATTCAGTTTGTCGACTGGACAAAAGTTAGTTGGTTGAAGACATTTCGCAGCTCATTCAAGCTGCTTCTTCAGTTCAGACGCTGGTGGACACTTCCGTAT
Organism: Boleophthalmus pectinirostris; assembly: GCF_026225935.1. Classification (NCBI taxonomy): domain Eukaryota; kingdom Metazoa; phylum Chordata; class Actinopteri; order Gobiiformes; family Gobiidae; genus Boleophthalmus; species Boleophthalmus pectinirostris. The sequence continues at coordinate 1,316,450 of NW_026571115.1, read as the reverse complement.
ATCTGCAGGGAGGAGCTAACTAACTGAAACTTATTGACCTGTACAGGGTGTGGGGTCTAATTAGCATAACAAGACCCCACACCCTGTACAGGTCAATAGGCCGAACTAACAGAAACTGTAAACAAGTAGGTGTGTTAGTTTCAGTTAGTTCACTCCTCCCTGCAGATTTAAGGAAGTGTCCACCAGCGTCTGACCAGAACTGAAGAAGCAGCTTGGATGAGCTGCGAAACGTCTTCAACCAACTAACTTTTGTCCAGACAAACTGAATTGTCTCCTCATGGATTCTACCTGGACGACTGAGGGATTCTTCACATATCCTTTGTAAAACACTAAAGTACTTTGCACTTCTGTCAGGCCGTTTGTGTGTAGTCATTCTTACACAGTCTGCATCATCCATGTTTATCAGCATGGATGGGAAAAAAGGCTCCTGAGTAAAAAAAAAATTGGATGTGGAGTAAGTAGGTAATTGGCATTTAGCTGTTGCAAATCTGCAACGTCTGCCTGGAGAAAGACTTTTAGTGTCACAGCCATGATTTTTTATTGAACCATATTGAATCAATTTGAAATATATGATATCGAGTCAAATCGAAAGCTCACTGTGTCATATGTATTGTATCGTGGCCTATGTATCGTATCGGTAACTTCTTAACAATACCCAGCCCTAATTAGGAAGTGCACATTATTTGAGATTGACGTGGGTTTTTTCATGGCCAATGCTGATACTGTTTATTTAGAATCCAGAGAAATGGATGGTCACTTTTGGGTCGATGTGTAAGGCCGATTTTGATCATTTTCCACAAACTGAAGGCCGTCACACACTACAGGAGAATTTGCCCGATTTTTTTCTGAATATTCATGTTATAAAAATGTAATCCAATGTATATCTGATTACAGTAACTAATTACTTGTTTTCTTTCTTTTTTGTCTCCTCTCTTGCTGTGGCCTGACTGACAACAATTCTTCACCACTTCCTCCTAAAAGGTAAGAAACTGTTATTTTAATGCCATTTTTGTTGTGCCTTGACTAAAAATAATGACTTGGCCTGATATTTTCTTGTAATTTTCAACCACAAACTCTCAAAATAGAAATACTTTTTTGTTTGTTTGTTTGTTTGTTTTACACTCACTCGTAAATGTGAATACTTGTCCCTGGATCATTTTGGCGTTTCTCGTTACTTTGATATGGTGTTTTTACCTTGTGGTACTTTGCAGTGGTGGGTAGTACTTGTGTAATATGTGGGTAGTAACTTTAAAGTAAACTTTTCAGACACCATACTTTTACTTCAGGTTCCCACGGCATGGAAATCCTGGAAATATCATGGATGAATGTCATTTTTTGTCATTAAGAAAGCACTATAGAAATAAAATGTATTATTATAAAAATAATAATAATAAATAAATGCTCCTGCATTTGGTTATGTGGTAGTTTGGTAAATATACAGGGGAGAAAGAAAAAAATCACACTTCATACTGATATTTTAAATAAAAACAAATATACAAAAATATAAAATTAAACAAATTTGCACAACAAATTTACATAAAGAAAAAGAGAAAAACACAAATCACACTTCATACTGACTTTTTAAATAAAAAAGTACAAAAAATAAGAAAAATAAAACAGTGCCTTTGAATGTTTAGAAAAGGAAGTAAATATTGGAAATAAAATGTATTATTATTAAAATTCTCGTGCATTTGGTTATGTGGTAGTTTGGTAAATTTACAGGGGACAAAGAAACAAATTACACTTCATACATTTTATTTTATTTTTTAAAACCTTCCACCTCAAAATCCTGCACATTTCTAAGTAATTCTTTGAGTCATTTTTGAAAATGACAGTCACAAAATTATGAAAGTTATAGTTTTCATGCATTTTTTTTCAATGAAATTTTTTGCAAACACATTTTTTTGTCACTTAAAAAATTACTTAAAAGTCACACTTAGTGTTCAAGTTTATTCAAAAATAATCCAAAACTTTGTATTTATAACACTGAATATGTCAGTTTTTTAAATAATAAACCCTGACCATTTCTGACAAAGTAAAAATATATGTTGGAACTCTACAAACATTACTGAGCTAATTTGACTATTTGTGCTGTGTGTAGAGTTGTATTAAAATGAAGTACTTATATCGTAAAAGTATGTGAGAGTAGTAACGTTGGGATCTCATTGTGAGCGGAGAACTGAACCCTCTCTCTCTGATTCACAGCTGTGTTCTCCAAATGGCTTCTCTTTTCCACATCTCGGCTCAGCTCGGGGTCTGTCATACACTTGTAATGGTGTTGCTCTTAAATTCAAGCCAACAGCTCCACGACTGAACGCGCTGAAAGATTTATGAAGCTAAGAGTCCATTTAGTCCTATTGTAATGCCCCGGTGCCGATGCCAGTGCTCCTCGAGCGGGCCCCGTTCATAGTTTGGAATCAATGTGAAGCTGAATGAAGTTAGATGGAGTTTTAATTGTGAATGAAACAAAGTATAAACGCGCTTTTACTTTAGAGGGTTTTAGACAATTTTGTGAAATATGAATAGTGCCGACCTGAGTTATTAAAGCTGCTCTGCCTGATTTTACAGTTTTTAAAGTGTGAAAAACAGAACGGGCTAGTTTTAAGTGGTTTGCAGTGTTTCAAAGTTATTCCTCACTTTCTAATGCATTCTAAGCATCCAGATTATTCAGTGAAACATGTTTCTTTAAATGTCTTTAAAAACAACTAGCATGCTAACTGCGCACTGTCAAAAAATGTTATTTTTAAATGCAAACAGCACTTTAGTTTTGACTGTAAGACTTCTTTTTATAGCCTGTACTGGGGCAAGTCAAATGCAACTTTTATACCATAAAAACATTGCATACATTCTCATTAAAAAGCCCTGATTCATATTTGACACTTAAAGATGCACTATGTACGTTTTGTATCCATGGAGATTTTTTTGCCTTGAAAGTGCCATCAAAAAAAAAAAGTCACACGTTTACATGAGAGCTTTAATTCTGGATAAAAATGAATTCCGCTTTAAAAAAAAAATATCATGTAAACACATAATTCCTAATGGAAATGAACTTAAACTTAATTCTGAAGTAAGTGGGTGGTTTATTCCAATTTTAAACCCAAATAAATGTATTCCTGGATCATGTAAACGTTTATTCTTCTTAAAAATAATTGCGGTCATTCAGTGCATGCTCGTTGGGTCGCCCTTCTGACGCGATCCAGACAATCAGGCTCCACCAGTCCTGGTTTTGGACTTTTCATCCACTGCTCTTTGGATTTGTGAGCGGGATGCGGGAGTGGACTGAGGTACAGCAGCCTCAGACTCAGTTTGTCTTCTTCCTCCCTTCTCCTCCTCAGCTGACAGACGTAAAGTGTGATGAGAGAATTCTCCAGCTGCTGCGCAATTATCATCATTATCACCACTGCGGAAAAAGTTTGGATCATGTTTGTGTCCGTGGCGTAACGACAAACCGAGATGACAGAAAAGCCAGTAGCAGCTGAAATGTGTGTTTTCTTCCGGTCGACGTAAATACATTGGTGTCTCTGTCCAGTCAGAACCCTTCCCGAGTCCCAGACGTTGAGCAGAATTAAATAAAGGGGATTTTTAACGTGCTTTCCATGTAAACCTCAATTCAGAATTATTATTTCCATGTAAACTTGAAGGAGAATATTTAATTCCGAAACTATTTCATTTAGAACAATTAATTCGGAATTCAAAAGCACCATGTAAACATGTCCAGAGTGAAACTTAAAGTAAGCTTTTAACCGTTATTGGTGTTATGGTTGCCCATACATCTACACTACCTCCATTCAGATCCCAGAATTACCTCAACTTTTTTTCATTAACGAAACAATGTTGAGTTAATGGCCAAGCTATTTACTCAATGATCACTTTATCCTACATTTACACCAGCAAGTTATGTGAAGAGTTTTGCCTAAGGACACAACAACAGTATGGTAAAGAACTGAGCTACTTCCTCCTCGGTGCAGTTCATCCAAGTTCATTTTGACAGTGCACCAAATAGCCTCTTGTTTAGCCTCCACTCAAGACTCAATAATTTAGTCAAACAGCTGAGATTTGGGGACTTCTTTCTGCGGCGGAGGAATCCACTTGTGGTTTAGTGACATTTGGCACGCTCCGGTCCGCGTAACGAGCGCGGCGTGATGTTGTCGTTAATGGGATCTGAGCCGAGCGGATGTATTTATGTATTTTTAATATTTGTGGACAGAAGGCCAGGACACTGTTTGGTTTATGAAGGAGTTTCAAGGGAGCGAAAGGAACAAAGGAAATGTAGTGATGACAACACAACATGATTTTATAGTTGCTAGGGGCAAAGGGACAGAGCTGCTTCCCATTTCAATTACATTATTATTCTTTACTTGTACACACTGTAACATAATCTGCTTTTGGAATTGAAATTTCTTGATAATTCTAAGTAGATTTTACTCGTGTTTATAGTAAGTCAAAATTTTTGTTCGATATCTACACATATAACAGTATTTTAAAGCTAATTTGTAACATTTAACAAATATTATTTATTTTTATTTCACTAGCAATGTTTACTGTTTACTATTTTTTGTAAATTTTTTTCATGATTTACCATTTTCAATATACTTTTTACCAAATAAAATTAATCGGAATGACCAGAATAAAAAATCACTCAAATATAGATGAAAAATAAGGACACATGCAATAAAAAAAACATTTTTTATAATTATTTTTAAGATTGATTTTAATAGATACATGACAACATGCTTTAATGTAATTTTGGTCAATTTTACTTATTTTAAAATTACTATAATTATTTTTGTACTGTTCTTTTTTGTTTTTCACTGCCAAATAGTTGAATTCTTCTGTATTTAGTTATTTACAGTTCTTTTGATTTTTGTATCATTTTCTAGAAACAAAATTCAAATTAGTAAAATAACTTTTCAGTGGAATAAAAATCAGTAACTCACCAGTCAACTCAAATAAACTAAGCAGAATTACTAAATAAATCTTAAGTTAAAACTACTCAGATATAGATGGAAAATAAGTACACACACAATGCAATATATATTAAAAAAAGCAGTTTATTCTAATTATTTTTCAGAACAGTTTCTATGGAGACATGACAACAGACTTTAATCCAATTTTGGTCAGTTTTAGCTATTTCAAACTTCAGACAAACAAATATTTTCTTCTCTAGTTTGTACTATTTTCATGTCTTTGTACCATTTTCAGTACTTTGTTTTTTTCCAGTAAAATGTGTAATTAGTAAAATAACCTTTCAGTGGAATAAGAAGTTGTACCTTACCTGTCAACTCAAATAAACTAAGTAGGCCCAATTACTAAAGAAATCTAAGTTTGTTATAATTACTTTTTAACAACAGTTTCAATAGCTCTATGATTAGAACTTACTGCGCACTTCTCCAGTATGTTTTTTAGGTCAGTTCAAATAAAAAATCTTACAGTAAAACACTTTTTTAAAACATTTGATCAACACTATTTTTGGTAAACATTTAATCCCAACATGTTTGTATTAGTTTATTTATTTCATATTTGTCGACATTAAACAGTGTTGTTGCGCGGGGGCCTCAGTGAGCAGCTGGAAGCCTGCGCTGTCTTAACTTTTCACTTCCAAACGACTTTAGGTTCATTTGAAAATCTGATAGAAGTGCAATTGGACGCCATCTTGACTCCTGCAGAGCGTGTTCTGTCAAGGGGGCACATGTTGTTCAAAGTTTGGGTTCTTTATTTAAACCTGAGCGTAAACATGGAGGAGTTTAAAGGCGCCGTATATGATTTTTACTCTCTTATAAACGTGAAATACACAACGAGGTCAGAATATCACCAGTTTGCAGTGGTCCAAAGTTATTCCTGACTTACCTTTTGCATTCTGAATATTCTAATTATGCACCACAATGGCCACGTTTACATTAATTGTTCTGAATTAAATAGTTGGATATCATAATTCCGAATTGTGGTTTACATGGAAAACACGTTAAATCGATTTTTATTTCATTCCGCTCAACGTCTAAGGATGGGGAAGGGTTCTGATTGGACAGAGACAGAAACGTATTTACGTTTGCCCGAAGAAAACACACACTTCAGTTGCTACCGTCTTTTTTGTCATCTCGGTTTGTCGTTACGCCACGGACACAAAGATGATCCAAACTTTTTCGCAGTTGTTACGATGATTTACGTCTGTCAGCTGAGGAGGAGAAGGGAAGAGTGTCGGAGAAAGGAAGAAGAAGACAAAGTGAGTCGACGGCTGCTCTACCTCAGCCCACTCCTGCATCCCACTCACAAATCCAAAGAGCAGTGGATGAAAGTCCGAAACCAGGACTGGTGGAGCCTGGATCGTCCGGAACGCGTCAGAAGGGCAACTCAATGAGCATGCACTGAACGACCAGAATTATTTTTAAGAAGAATAAACGTTTACATGATCGAGGAATAAATTAATCTGCCTTTTAAATCAGAATAAACCACCAACTTACTTTGGAATTAAGTTAAATTCCGAATAATCATTTTCATTTGGAATTAATTGATTACATTATCTTTTTAAAGTGGAATTCATTTTTATTCCAAATTAAACCTCTCATGTAAACGTGGCAAATGAGTTGAGAAGCGCTTTCCACAACTTTCAGAGACCAGAGTATTGCTGTCAACTAGCATGCTAACAGTGCACTTCCTATTATAATTAGACAAAGACAGGACGCAGCGGACTTATTTTGACCTCAAGAGTTGCTTGTACGATAACAAATGGACACATTTTGCTCAAGAACACGGGGAAAAACAGGGCACGGCGCCTTTAATATCATATCGATAAAAACATATTGGTTTTATTTTGTTTATTTTCATTTTTCTCATGTAAACATCCAAGTACTGGCCTGTCTGTGCATCTCTATTACAGCCTGTGTCAACACCGCATCAATCTCCCACAAGTGGACAAAGCTATTATGTTAAAAGCCCATTTGCAAACCCAACATGGCTCCTTTACTTTTTTGTTTTTTTTCCCTTACGCTGCAAAGAAAGGCTCGCATAGGGGGAGCGAGAGGGAGAGGGGGCGGAGCTTGGAGCCGTATTGATAGGTCCATTGATTGACTGATGGTCCCTTGGTGATTTATCGACCCATCTTGGTTCCAAATGAGCTACGAGATGCTTTCAGGGCCCAGAGGAAAACAAGACGCTCGCACACGTATAATGAGAATGAGGTCGGCCATTTTTGAGCAGCGGGCGCCACCCCGCAGTTCACAACCAGAAGGGCTGTCTTAAAGGGGAGTGAAGTGGGCTTTTAAAGGGGAGTGTACCGTTTGTTTTTATGGGGAGAAGAGGTCGTAATAAGCTGGAAAAAGCCAAATAATTGCATCGCTTAAAATGACTTGAAATCTCTTGTTTTGAGAATTTTTTTCTAGTTTACTTGCATTGTTTAAGATTAATCAACGTTAAGTTATCAAAATATTTCTAATTTGTACATTTGTGTATGTCCCGTATAATAAAAAAAAAGAAGTTTTCGTTAATATGTGTAATATTTTCCATTTACTATAAAGAAAAGGCTTAAAGCTATACTACGTAACTTTTCTAGTGAGGGTGTGCCAGATGCTTGTGTCAATAGAAATTATTAGTTTTTACGTTGCCTGGAAAGTTAAATGCTTTACTGTGAAACATTTTGCAGTTTTTCTGGGGTTTTATTATTCAAAAATATCTTGAAAAATATGCCTTCTTAAGCCGGGATGTTTAGCTTTTGGGTTTTGGGATCGGGACAGCTTTTTGGCTTAATCATGCATCGGGTTTCGAGCAGTATACATGAGGTAACGAGAACTGATTAATACCTCACGACGAGCTAATGATCGGCAATTGTAGGTCGCGAGAATGTCAAACCTGTTTGAAATCCAGTCGCCGCTCGTGAAGGTTATAGTAGTTCCACGAGCTGCAAACTTTTAAACCCTGCGATTTGGTCGTACAGTTTGAGCTGGAGCTGAGCGAAATGATTCGAAAATACCGTGCAATGTATGTCTGGTCATGTCTCAACACATCTGACTTGTAACTTGGCCTGGCAGCATCACCTGTTTACCACCATGGTTATAGGTATAAGTTCAACAGCATCTTCATAGTGACAAAGCAGGTTTGATCATGTTTTAAGGTGTCTTTTACTTGTGTCATATTCTCTGGTTTGCATTTTTAATATGTTTAAATTGGTCTGTTTGAATGTGCGTATGAACACTCCAGGCTTCTCGCACCCCTTTTTCCAATGTGTTTATTATACTAGAAATGGCAAATAAGCAGAACGAACAAGGTGGAAAACCCTCCACCAGAGAAGTTAGACATTGCACCTTCAGCTTTCAAAATTCATTTCCTCTCATGACTTTATATTTTGCAGTTCAGGGTTTAATTCATGATCAAGTTGTGACTAATAGACTATTCACCGTTACGTCACAAACAGGGAAGAGGTTTGGAAAGCTACGGTTTCGTAGGGGCTCTGTTCACGATAGTAAGTCTGACAAAACCTAGAAAAAACAAGAAAACATCCCAGTTTTCTTCATCTCCATGTTGTTGTAGAGTTCTGTTATGTTTGGCTCATCAACAATTACAAAAATGGGTGTTTTTCATATTCACTTAACTCAAATCGATTTGAAATCATATCGAATCATATTGAATTGAAAGAGTACAGTATCGAAAAAACGCATTGTATCGTGGCCTAAGTATGGAGGTATGTATCATATCTACAACTTCTTAATGATACCCAGCCCTAGAAGCCAGTGTCGGGAACTACATCAGAAGTTATCATCACACATTTCCAAATGTCTTCCTGGTTTGTGATGTAAAGCCGGGCGTAGACTGTGCGATTTTTGGCCTGTTTTGAGCAGATTTTTCACTGGGGTTGAGTGATTGGGCTGAGTTTTAACTTAATCGTCTGTCGTGTTTTGTGTAGTATATATGGGGTAACGAGAAGCGATTAATACCTCACAACTAGCTCCCGATTGGCAATCATAGGTCGCAAGAATATCAAACCTGTTTGAAATCCAGTCGCCTCTCGTGAGCGTTGAAGTAGTTTGTATAGTGTGAGAACATGAATAATGATACCCAGCCCTAGAGTCTATTGTCGGGAACTACACCAGAAGTCATCATCGCATCTTTCCAAAAGTCTTCTTGGTTTGTGACTTAAAGCTGGGTGTACGTTGTGCGATATTTGGCCTGTTTTGTGCCGATTTTTCACTCTTGCGACCGATTAATACCTCACAACCAGCTCCCTATTGGCAATCGTAGGTCGCAAGAATATCAAAACTGTTTGAAATTCAGTCGCCTCTTGTGAGTGTTGAAGTAGTTTGTATAATGTGTTGAAGTAGTTTCTACAGTGTGAGAACATGAATCGTGAGCTGTGAACTTTTAAACCCTGTGATTTGGTCATACATTGTGAGCTGGGGCTGACTGAAACGATCAAAAATATCACACAGTGTATGTCCAGCATAGGTATGAATAGAGTCTATAGATACAAGCAAAAATGTAACAGCTATGTATTTTTTTATTTTATTTTTACAACAACAGGAAGTGGAAAGTAAGATGAATGGACTAATCTCATCTGATAACTCTGAATCCAATTATCATTACAATCGTGTGCACATCTCCTATCTGCATCCCGCAGTATCTCCACGCCGTAAAGTGCCGGTGACTTCTGTTCAGGTGCGGTGGTTGCCGTTGGAAATTGAAAATGAAAACCGTTCTTGTGCGAACCACTCAGGCAGATCAGTCTGTATTTTTTCCCCTTTACCTCCGCGAGCCAATCTCCCCGTGTGTACTGTTTTCCCCCGCGCGATGTGGCTGTGGGTAGTTAAAACTGCATTGAGTGTGCAGGGCGGTGTGGATGCGGAGATGACTGCAGAGGAAAGCCATCCCTCAAAGTGCTTAGAATAATTAGACTCAGGCTTCCAACAGAATGGGGATGTCAGCGCGCGAAATAGTTTTTTTATTTAGTGTGTCCCGCCCGGCGCTCCGTCTCTGCCCCGAACCATTTGTAGCGCCGCGTTTCTGTTTTTTTCCCTCCCGTGTGTCTTAAAGGTGTTGTCAGCTAGCCGTGATGCATCTACCGGATTCGTATCTGTAGCCATCTAGCTAGGTTTCCACGAGTGGGTGAGCACCATTTGTATTCCTGTGTATTTCTCTTCTTCCTTTTGCCTTTGTGCACTGCAAAAATGAAAAAAGATGACTCAGAATTACTTGAAATCTGAATGAGGCTTTTCATTTCAGTAGTTTTGACGAGTTAAGGAATGAATTTGATGAACTGAGATTTTTTATTTTCTAGTTTAAATATGTTTCTTATTTTAAGTGACTTGCACTTAAACTGTTGTTATTTATCAAGATCTATCCAATCCAAAATAAGTTAAAGATGCATCATGTCACTTTTCTACAGGGAGGTCTGCTTGTTGGTTGCTATGGAGATGTTATTTGCTTGGAATGTTCCACAGTTCAGTTACAAATGTTTTTATTGCTAATGGAAATTACTTGGGGAAAAAAATCAAATAAAATAAATACATAAATTCTTATTGTGAGTGAGTTTTGGGCTCGCCTCTTTACAGATCTGACCTGTAAGTTGAACTGGTACTGCCACCTGCTTGTCTCATTGGCTATAGATTATTTTAATGCTTTACTGTGGAACTTTCCAAGCAAAGCAATAACATCTCCATGGAGAATATTTGTTTTAGTAGTTCTGACAAGAACATTTTTTTTTTTTAGACTTTCCAAGCAAAATGATGTAAACAAACACAAATTAAAGACTCATTATGTAACTTTCTGCTGGGAGGGTCTGCCTGTTTGTCACTATGGAGATGCTCTTTTCTTGGAATATTCCACAGTGTGGCAGTAAATGTGTATCCATGTTGTGTTTGTTCAAATACATGTGCTGTTTTTTTGTTTGTTTTTTGTTTTTTTGTTTTTTTTTCAATAGAAACATGCATTCTTTTATTTATTATGAGTGGGCTCGCCTCTTCACAGATCTGACCTGTAACTTGGCCTGGTACCACCACCTGCTTGTCTAGTTGGCTTTAGGTTAGTTTAATGCTTTACTGTGGAACTTTCCAGGCAAAGCAATAACATCTCCATGGAGAATATTTGTTTTAATTTCACTAGTTTACATTACATATTTAGAACTATATTTTTGAGACTAACAAAGATTTTAGTTTCCAAGCATGATGATCAATACAAAACATAGAACTCTTCACAGAACTGACCTGTAACTTGCCCTGTTACTGTCACCTGCTTGTCTTGTTGGCTCTAGGTTTAATGCTTTGCTGTGGAGCTTTCCAGGCAAAGCAATAACATCTCCATGGAGAGTATTCGTCTTAATGTCAGTAGTTTTGACAAGAACTATATTTTTTTGACTAACCAAGACTTTTTTTTTTTGTTCCAAGCAAAATTATTTATACAAACATAAATTAAAGACTCATTATGTAACTTTTCGGCTGGGAGGGTCCACCTGTTTGTCACTATGGAGACGCTCTTTGCTTGGACTGTTCTTCAGTGTGACAGTAAATAGATCCATCTTGTGTTTGTCCATATACAAGTGTACAAACATGCATTCTTTCTTATTGTGTATGCCCTCACCTCTTCACAGATCCGACCTATAACTTGACCTGGCAGTGCCACCTGCTTGTCTCATTGGCAATAGATTTTTTTAATGCTTTACTGTGGAACTTTCCAGGCAAAGCAATAACATCTCCATGGAGAATATTTGTCTTAATTTCAGTAGTTTTGACAAGAACAATACTTTTGAGACTAACAAAGACTTTTTTTGTTCAAGCAGAATGATCAATACAAACATAAATTAAAGATGTGTTATGTAACTTTTCGGCTGGGAGGGTCACTATGGTGATTCTCTTTGCTTGGAATGTTCAGTAAATAGATCCATCTTGTGCTTTTTCAAATACAAGCGTTTTTATTGCGACAGAAACACGCATTCCTTCTTACTGTGTGTGCGCTCGCCTCTCCACAGCCCTGACTTGTAACCTGACCCGGCACTGCTATGCAACTGTCTCCTTGTACATAGATACCGTATGTTTAATGCAATACCACAGAACTTCCCTGGCAAAGCAATAACATCTCCACGGAGACAAGCAGGTGGCCGAAAAGAACAATATTCCACATTTATTTTATTCTTACTCTGAAACTGAGCCATGCAAACCGAGTCCGGATGATGATTTTTGCAGTGCACTGAGAAAACCCCATGCGCTCGGAGTCTGTAGGTGTTCCCGTGGAGATGCTAGTGGTGTATGTAAATGTGTAGCGCATTAGCATGTGTTTGAACTTTTAAATGGTAAACATGTGAAGGCGTTGTGATGTTTTGTGGCGCCAGTGCTACGATGAAAAAGCACTTACACAGATCTCTGCTGCAGCCAAATCACTATTTACATGTTAATGCGGACGAGATTTCAAATATACTTTTCTCCCACTAGTCGCAGTTTCCTCCCGTCTGCATTTTGTTAATTATAGTGCTCTTTATGCAATATTTATAACGCATTGTTTTAAATTAGCGGTAAAGCACATATTAATCCCCCCATTGTACGTTTATGGATTAGCAGCGTCTCTGATGTACGCTCCCTTTGTTTTTCAAAACTGTTTCTTTGAGTTGACTTTTTGGGAAAGCTTCTTTTTAAAAACATGGCCGCTCTGCTCCTCTTTAAGTTGTGAAGACTCCGGGCTCATTTAAATGTCATATTTTCAGAAGAGAGACAAGAAAGTTTAATATACTTAAGAGAGATACATATAGAAGTGTCACTGATTTGTTTCTGAAGTTGAAAACCTGACAACAATTGTGAAGTTTGGGTTAAATAATGGCACCACTTTTTAAAGCTATTGTAAAAAAACTAATAATAATAATGAATCACCTGTGTTTATTTGTACTGAAAGAGGCATTGACCCTAGTTTAATCAAAGGGCTTGGGTAAAAACGACAAAATATTTTAGTGGAAATGCCTTTTTTTAAGACGGTGATGGTGTTTTGGGGGCTTAAAAATGCAAAAATCTGAAACCACCCTCCAGAGTGGAAAAGTTGAATACACTCCGCTGTAGCATTTCCATCCACACTGCCCAAGACGCAAAACTCTGGTCAGATCTGCTCACATCGTGTACGCGTTTACGTCACATGCACAGTACACAAAACCCTGGCATGCATACCCAATCGAATTCCACACACTTTTGCATCACCGTATGCATGTAGATTTCCTCCTGAAAATGCTCATCTAAATGTGGAATAAAAAGTGAAGATGCAATGCCACTTTTGCGTCTTCTGTGTGACCTAATTTTAGACTTTGTTTAACCTTAAGTTGGGCCTAATATAGTAAAAAATAATAATGCCTCACTAGATCTAAATCCAGACTATATCAGGCATAAATTAGGACTAAACCAGCTCTAAAATGACACTTGAAAATCTAAAAAGAAGTGCACTGAGGGACGGTTTGCAGTGGTTCTCAAACTTTTCACACCAAGTAAAATAACATTTGGTTTTCTGAGTGTCACTAAATCTAAATCCGGACAATATCAGGCATAAATTAGGACTAAACCAGGTCTAAACTGAGACTAAACCAGCTCTAATATGGTTTTCCGTGTGTCACTAGTCTTGTATAGTGGTTGTGGTAGAGTACTGGTGCAGACTGACCAAAAACTCTGCCCATCTGACCACACACTCTACTTCCATACTAACAAATGTGAGCAAAGTGTCTTGCCTAAGGACACAACCACAGTTTTTGCCACCAGCTCCCCCCTGTGTCTCCCACCCGAGCCCTGCTTTGCTTCTGAGATCTGACGAAATCAGGAAAGTTTGGCATGAAAGTTTGGCCAAGGAGTTGTTCAGACCCGATGATAATATTCAGAAAAGCAAAAAGCAAATATTTAGTTTTAGGTACTTGGTGTGAAAAGTTTGAGAACCACTGCAACACAACCATCCCTCAACACAGTTAATTTTAGATCTTCAAGTGTCATTTTAGACCTGGTTTAGTCTAATTTATGCCTGATATAGTCCGGATGTAGATTTAGTGATACTCGGAAATCCAAATATTATTTTACTTGGTGTGAAAAGTTTGAGAACCACTGCGATAGCACCGTCCCTCAGTGCAGTTCATTTTAGATCTTGAAATGTCATTTTAGACCTGGTTAGTCTAATTTTATACCTGGTTTAGTCCAGATTTAGATTTAGTGACACTCGGAAATCCAAATATTATTTTAATTGGTGTGAAAAGTTTGAGAACCACTGCAAACGCACCCTCCCTAACTGGAGTTCATTTTAGACCTTCAAGTGTCATTTTAGACCCTGTTTAGTCTAATTTTAGAACTGGTTTATGCCTGATATAGTCCAGATTTAAATCTAGTGACACTCAGAAAACCAAATAGTGTTTTAGTTGGTGTGGAAAAGTTTGAGAACCACTGCAACAGCACCCTCCCTCACTGTAGACCTTGAAGTGTCATTTTGGATCTCCAAGTGTCATTTTGGATCTTCAACCGTCATTTTGGATCTTCAAGTGTCATTTTAGATCTTCAAGTGTCATTTTAGATCTTCAAGTGTCACTTTAAACTCGTTTTAGTCTAATTTTAGACCTGGTTTAGTCCTAATTTATGCCTGATATAGTCCGGATATAGCTCCCCTCTACTCACAGGTAGGGCCGGCTATCAATAAGACATTGCCGATACCATACATACCTCGATACTTAAGGCCCGATACAAGTGCGCTTTTGATTCGATTCAATATATTTCAAAATGATTCGATGCAGTTCAATAAAAAGTTGTTGCTAAATCGTGGCTGTGATACTAAAAGTGTTTGTTAACCCACTTCTTGTGCAAAGTTAAAATCAAACACAAACATTTTAATCCTCAAAACAGTGAAAATGTCAAATGTGTCGCATAAATAAGCAACAAAACTGTAGCACTGCAACAAAATAATTTAATAAAATACACCAAAAAGTACTCTTGGATACATATTGATACAGGAGCTAACGATAACGATAGTGTATCATCACAATAATGCAATATTTCGATATTTTTGCACACCCTTACACACAGACTTGCATTATAACTCTACGGTCCCCCTCCTCTGCACACAGCCCTGCGTTATAACTCCACGGTCCCCCTCCTCTGCTCAAGGCCCTGCGCTATAACTCTATGGTCCCCATTCCTCTACACACGGCCCTGCGTTATAACTCCACACGCCCCGTCCTCTGCTCACGGCCCTGCGTTATAACTCTACGATCCCCCTCCTCTGCTCACGGCCCTGCGTTATAACTCTACAGTCTCCCTCCTCTGTTCACAGCCCTGCGTTATAACTCCACGGTCCCCCTCCTCTGCTCACGGCCTTGCGTTATAACTCCACGGTCCCCCTCCTCTGCACACAGCCCTGCGTTATAACTTTACAATCCCCCTCTTCTGCACACGGCCCTGCGTTATAACTCCACTAACCCCCTCCTCTGCACATGGCCCTGCGTTATAACTCCACGCCCCCCTCCTCTTCACACGGCCCTGCGTTATAACTCCACACGCCCCGTCCTTTGCTCACGGCCCTGCGTTATAACTCTACGGTCTCCCTCCTCTTCACACGGCCCTGCGTTATAACTCCACGCCCCCCCTCCTCTTCACACGGCCCTGCGTTATAACTCCATGTAACTGCAGTCGGCCAGCAGAACCCCGCGCTCATGTTTCGATCGTGTCTTACAGGGAGACGCGCCGCTGCACATTAAACTTTGGTGAATAATCGCGCGAATTAAACCCCCACCTCACCCTCTCGCCCCCCCTCCCACTCACCCGGCCCCTAACGACCCGCTCGCTATTGGTAATCTTTAATACAGCTCTCAACACTCACGGCGTTTCTCCCTCTGCATAATTAGCCTTTTAATTTGTGAGTCGGAGCATATGATTAATACGAATACCTGCATACTTTTACATTAATAAGATAGGCCTTGTTATTATTTCATGATTTTTGCAGCGTGCCCTCATTACACAAGTGTTGTACAGGAACATTTCATCTCTTTTTCTGTGAAGGTTTTAGCTGCGTCGAGCTCGTATTGATAAAAGTGGTCCAAGGACACAATTACAGCGCGTATTACCTGGGGAAGGCCTTGAACCGGTAACCATCTGGATAGTGGGCGAAGTCGAAATAAGTTACTGCTGTGAAAATATACCTCTGTATGTACTTATGATAATTAACGCAGTGTTGATCAGTATTGCGTCACACAAGGAAAAGGTCTTCGCTTTGATTCCCAGATCAGTTTTAGGGCTTTTGGAGTCAAGTTTGTCGCTTGGTTGGTTTGTTTTCATCGACAAAAAGTCAAATTTCTTTATCTTCTCATGAGTTTCAGGGTTGTTTCAGGGTTGAACTTGACACCATTCTAAACCAAGAAGATTGTGGTTTGGATTGTTAATTGCCATGACAACAATGGTGACTTTTTTGATGGATAGTAACGTACTTTAACGTGCTTTAAGAATACCTTAATCTTGAAAAATAAGTAGTTTTTTACAGCTTAAATTTAGTTACTGATAGTCACACTAAAGAGATATTGTGTCACTTTTCATTGCTCTGCCTGGAATGTTCCACAGTATGGCATTAAACAGTGATTATAGGTGGTTTCGTAGCTCAAAAAATAGAAAAAAACAGACATTCTGACTGCGAGCGGGGTCGACTCTCTGCAGATCAGACCTGTAACTTGGTCAGGTTGGGTCTCCACACTGCAAAAAACAAAATCTAGTCAAATTTGATCATGATTTGAGTCAATTTTTCTTGACAAGTAAAACGATCTGCCCGTGGAATAGACTTTTTGTATTTAAAATATGAAAATACATCTTGCTACACTTAAAAAAAGAAATAGACAACAACTTTTTACACTTTAAAGGAAGGAACAAAATCGAATGTTGCTTGAATTCAGAAAAACACACTTATTCCATTGGTAGATCATTTTACTTGTCAAGTTGAATCAACTCAAATAAAGTCAAATGTTCTTAATTTAAGTCATTTTTACTTACCTAGATATTGTTTTTATTCCAGTGCATGATAATAGAAAGGTTTAATGCCATACTGTGAAACATTCCAGACCAAGCAATGGCATTTCCATGGAGAAAAAAGCATTTGGCAGACCTTCCGGCGGAAAAAAAGTTACACAACACTAAACATTTGTATCTCGTAGCTCTTTGGCCTTCTCGAAACAGCGGATAACAAAAGAAGAGTACCACGTGTTGTTTTGTTTTCTTTTAATTAAACCTTATTTCACTTTAAAGAGCCCTCATGTGTGGTTTAATAATTCACCAGTGTTTACCCAATAAGTGCAGGTCCTATAATCTATTCAGTGAAGCCAAAATAGTGAGATTCAACTTTTGTGTTTCCCCTTTGTTTCTTCCAGCATCTGTGAAAATTTTAAAAGCACCAAAACGCACTGCTAGCATCTAAAGGAAAATTACAGCGTATCTCGTGAACACCTGCTGGGTTAGTTCAAGACGGTAATCCCATTGGTGCATGCCAAGACACTGCTCCGCCGGTGGAGTGTGGGCATTACACTGCAAAAAAGGCCTTCAAATTGAACTGTTAGGAGGAGATTTAGCCATATATGTAATGAGTTGGTGATTTAAAGCCACAGTATGTATCTTTTTAAGGATAAACTAAAATATAAGCATGTTTTTATTTGTTTTGTTTAGTTTTTTTCCCTGTTTTGGTTGCTCTCATGGTGGAACAGTTGGCATTACACTAAAAAAGTCTAATTGTATTTTGTAAGAAGATTCAGATATTTATGTACTGAGTTGGTTTTTGATTTAAAGCCTCAGTATGTAATATTTTAGCTAAAAAATATAATAAAATAAATACTTTTTTTCCCCATCATTCTGTTTTTTCCCATGATGGAACTGCTGGCAATACATGGCAAAGAACATATTGAAATTTAAATTCTGTTTTAAGAAGATTCATCTGTATATTTATTGAATTGGTGTTTTAAAGCCACTGTATGTAACATTTTAGCTCAAAATATACTCAAATATAAGCTTTTTTTTTTGTTTTTTTGCTCCCATAGTGGAAGTGTTGGCATTACACTGCAAAGAAGGTACTGAAACTTTTGAAAAGATTCATCAGCAAAAAAAAAAAAGATTATACAGCAAAAAAATAAATAAATAAATAAAAAATCATCATCGTTTATAAATTTATTTTAAACCACAGTATGTAATATTTTAGTCCAAAAGGAAAAAAAAAAAACTTAACTAACCTAAACTAAAATGAAAACTATTTATTTATGTATTTATTTATTCACTTCCCCACTCCCACTGTTGGTATTACAATGGAAAAAAGTGAACTTGTAATTTTTGAGTAGTTCCAACAATATATTTATAGAGTTGACTGATTATTTAAAGCCACAATATGTAACTTTTCAGCCAAAAAATAGACAAAAATAAAAGTGTTTATTGCACTGAAAAACATAGAAAAAACATCTGTCTTTACTGTGAGTGGGCTTGCATCTCCACAAACCTGGCTCTTATTTGTACTGGATCATGGCCTCTGTCACATTATGGCATAAAACTGATGTATCTCCGTGGAGAATGTCCCAAAGTATGGCTTTATCTTAGTATTTCCATGTTCTCAAGTTTGAATTTCAAGTAAATCAGTAAAGTAATATAAACAAAACTTGTTACCACATTGTCAGATAGTGCAACTTTAATTAATATACATTTATTGAAATCAGTCTAAATAAAAAAATCAAACAAAATCAAAACCTAATAACTGTGAATATGTCTGAACTTCTCAAAACCCACTATACATTTCCAAATCAAACCATTTTAATTACTGCATAACTCATTCTTTTCTGCAGCGTACTGACCCATGGAGCAAAGCATTGTGGGAGAGTCCTCAGTAGGTTTATTAGTCCTTCATAAACAATACTTTGGAACAGTTAAAGAAAAATACGCCTAAGTGTCTCTTCTCTTCTCCTCCGCCGACACACACCATTTGTTTTCCCCAATTAAATCCCTTTAATTGGATTGAGGGCTGGCACCTGGTTCACACTCTGTCGACCACGGGCCCGCAGTAATTGATGCCCGAGCCGGAGAGCTGTGGCTGGGCTGCGGCTGGAGGGAGGAGGAGGGGGGTATGGATGGTTCTTTTGGGTTGGGGGGGGGGGGAGTCGAAGCATGTCTCACTACTCCACAATCTCGCGCTGATCAATTTATCAATGGCTTCGCGGCTGTCCGGAGAGCTCGCCTGGGAGGAGGCTCTGCTCGGGCTGCGAGGGGCTAAAAACAGAACGATCCCGGCGCTGCGAGGGGCGGGAGTCGAGTTCTGGATGATCTGAATGAAGAATGCGGCGTTTAAAGGTTCTGTATTACGCAAAATTGACTCTTGTGAGGTTTAAGATGTGTTAAAATGTTTTTACCTCATCAAAAACATACCCGGAGTTGTGTTTTGTTTCATTCACGCATGTTCGAATAATCCTTTATTATCAGTCTGCGTACATCTGCAAATCTCAAAATGCTCTGGTCCACCTTGTGATGTCATGAAGCAGTAGCAGAAGTAGCAGAAATAGTTAAAGTTAACAGCTACATTTTACTTTTTATTTAGTAGAGATTGACAATTCCAGAGCTCAAATAATCCACATGATTTTAGTGAAGGTGTACAGAGTTTAAAAACACATTCAAGCACTTCCTGTATCACCACATGACATCACAAGGTGGAACAGTTGTTTTTTTTTCCTTTTTGAGAGAAGAACTGTGTGAATGAAACGAAACACAAGTCCAAGTATGTTTGTGATGAGGAAATAATATGAAAACATAGATCAGAAAATCGTAAGGATGTAACAATATCCAAATCTCTCGGTAAGATATTATCGCAATATGCATCTCACGGTACGATATTTACTGCGATATTTTGGAGAGGCTGATATAATTGCAGATAGGACACATTTCTGCTTTTAAAATACCTTGACAAGATTTTGGTGAATTATTACTGTCATAATCCCAAGAATTCAAGTCAAAAACATATTTCTTCATGTTGTTTGCACTGAAATGAATCATGGGATATGTAGTTCCCAAAGTTTATAAGCTGTTGCTACTATAAAATCATGTATTTAAGCAAAGGAACTTGTAAGTCGATATATTGTGACAGCCTACGATGTTATTGTGAGACTTTTGATGATACAGTATCACGATATTTCAGTTATTGTTACATCCCTAGAAAATAGCGTAATACTGATGCTTGCTGCTGTTACAAACTCACCAAAATGCAATTACTTAATCTGATATGGAGACCTTTAAAGTTTGTTAAAGGACAAGCAAACTGTACAATTTGAAGTCAGTGAAAGAAAGAAAGCAGATGATTTTATGGTTTACATTTCATTGTAATCATCTTAGAGCTTCAAAAATGTGATGAATTGATTTTGACCGTTCATGTAATTAATAAATTCATGGAGAGGTTTACCGCTACAACATACATTAAAATATACAGAAGGACTAATAAATACAGTTATTTTTATAGCAGTGTTTTTAATCATTATCTCTTTCTTTTTTTTTTTTTTTTTTTAGTTTTTTTGCATTGTGTAATTTTTCCAGTGGAACCTCCGTTAACTGCTTGTCAGAGATGTTATTGCTTTGTACGGAATGTTTCACAGTATGGCATCAAACCTTCCTGTCATCATGGAGACCGAACCAGACCAAGTTACAGGTCAGATCTGTGGAGAGGCGCCCCCACTCACAGTCAGAATGCCTGTTTTTATAGGTATTTTTGAGCTATAAAACCACCTGTAACTGAATACATGTAACATAGAGCTGTTTAATGTCATACTGTGGAACATTACGGACACAGCAGTGACATAGTGCACCTTTATGCATACTAGACATATTGTTGTTTTTAAGATGCAGACTGTTCTACTTCCACTTTTGAAACTGTCTTTAGACTTTCTTGCAAATTCTGTCAGCAAAACAAGATCTATTTTTCTTTCTGCGTTAACTTTTTCATAAAATACAACATTTCTTACATGTTCCTTTACATTACACATGACATAAGTTTGTTCTTTACACGAGTCAGAGTCAGTGCAGAATCAGGATGACCACATGAGAGCAGTGTTGTCTCCTCCTCCTCCTCCTCACCAGCAGCAGCAGCAGCAGCAGCAGCTCTGAGCCTCTCACACAATTACATCACAATCAGCCTTTAACTGCTTTCATACATACACTTTTTAGCTTTCGTGACATGATAATACCTTTTCTGTTTTGTCATACTAAGCATTGAAGGTGCACTTGTGTAACTTTTAAGGTGGAGATGTTGTTTCTTTGCTTGGATTGTTCAACAGTAGATCATTAAACATGTATTTGTTCAATTAAAAGGTGTTTTATAGTTGAAAAATACCTTAAAAACTATGCATTTTTACCACACACAGGCTTGCTTCTCCATAGATCTGACCATGAACCTGTCTGATACTGTGGAATAATCACGGCAAACCAATAATATCTCCAGGGACTCAAGCTGGTGACAGACCCTCCACCAGAAAAGTTACGCAGCGCATCTTTAAGTGTGTTACAGGGTTAGGAGTACACAAGTATCCGCTTTTTCTTTAAAATATCTGATCTGAAATGAATTTAACATAACTAAAATAAGTGTATAGTGTCCCCAAATACATGAACTGAAGTAGAAAGTACTGGAAAGAAAATATTCGGCCTAGTGCATCACATTTGGTTTCACTTTCAAGCACAAGTCTGAAGCAATTTTTCAAAACTTGTTCAAAGCGAGCCAAAGAAAATCACTTTACATCGAAACACATTAGTAGTACTGAAATAGTGATAAGTATTTTCACACTAACAATGTTTAAATGTATAATTTGTAGTATATTAAAATGTGTAGAGAACAATATAAGGTGCAAGAAACTTCATTGTAGTTTAGCTGGTCTTAAATTTCTAAATTGACACAAGCAACTAAAAAATATTGTATTCTTAAAAGTACAGTGCGTAACTTTTTAAGAGGTAGTACATCACGTGCTTGAGTCCAAAACAGAAAGTTAAATCTATGCTTCGAAACGTTTTTCCATGATAGATAAGTTTCCAGTGCCTTAAACACAACCAAAAACAAAAAAACAAGCTTTTATTTAGTCAATTTTTGTCTAGAAAGTTGCATTTAACATTCTTCGGATACTCAAGGACAAGTAATAGTCTCATATTTTATTTATGTATTCTTTATTTCAGACAGAAATATAATAAAGTTGAAAACAGAAAAAGCTATTCTTCCGTGCTTAAACACTAAATTAAACCGTAAATTGTGAAATACCGACTCTCAAGTGTCCGCGGTTATTTTAAGAAAGCCTAATATGTGAAAACTGTGAGGCATCGCTCCACACTCGGCCTCCAGCAAGCCCCAAAAGTTACAAAACTGACTATAAGCGAGTTCGAAAAGTGCCACCACCTCTTCTTCACTTCCCATCGCCGCTTTTCGGAGCTTAAACGAATCAGGCAGGTAGCGCTAGCCGTGGTCCCGCATACCCGCTCGCCGCGCCTACCTCACCCCCATCCCCAAGTCTTCCTCGGGGGGAAAAATCCAACGGCGCGCACCCCCCCCTCCGCCTTTCTGGAGCTCTCGTCACCGGGGACATCCATGCATAATTCAGCAGCTCTAACCCCAAACAACACATCAATGATACCCCAAGAAAGCGAGCGAGCCCCCTGCCATTTTCTCCCATTCTCCGGTCCAACTCCCAATCATGTTAGCGCCAGCGACAGGGGCACTATAATTGGAATAAAATAAAAAAAGAAAAAAAAAAAAAAGTCGAGGCATGGAAGATAGAAGTGCTGTATCAGGCGTATGAGGTGTTCAAACGGTGATTCGGTAATGTCAAAATGGCAGACGGGTGAGTGTGAAAGCTGCTAGCCAACTCGTTAGCCGCCGCCAGATCCGCGTCGAGGGTTTTTAAGGAGCTAGCTATACACTTCATAGTCAGGATTCATCTTTGGAAAGGCTTTTTTTGGTAGCGCGGCCTTTGGGAGATGGATGCCTTAAAGCTTTCCCCCAAAAGAAGTGTTTAAAAAAAGAACAAAAATCCCTCCAAGCTTGAAAACTTTGGCTGAGTTGCTCCACTCAGAGTATTAGTGATCTGTTAAAGCTGTAATGGCTACATGCTCTTTGTGTCGGTTTTGGTCTCAGGTTTGAGCAAAAGTTGTTGAGACGAAAGCGGTTTAAAAAAAAAAAAAAAAAAAAAGGAACGTTTTCATGTTAGAACAGTGTTAAAACTTTGACCTTTTTCAGTTTCGATCAAAGTTTGGTTATCAGTTAAAGGCGCTGTACCTGATTTTGTTCACGTTCAGACTACACGGCTTAACACTCAATTTGGATTTTTTTGTGAAATCAGATTTTTTTGTGAGGTCGTTCACATTTTCAATTTAATGCGACTTGTATTTGAGCTCTGGTGTGAACTTTAAACGCCCCAAAAGTGTCCGCATGCACATTGGAGGACATGACGATGTCACAAACCAGAAAGATGCGATAGCAACTTCCAGTGTAGTTCCCGACACTGGGCTCGCTGACCGAGTGTGATCAAACCCACTGAAGTAAATGTGAGTTGTGCATCAGTGGGGACACGATGAAAACTCAGGCAGGGTTGTAATTGTTGATTAGTCGAACAAAACGGAACGCTACAATGACATGGAGATGAAGAAAAGGAATCTGCATTTTCTCATTTTTTCTAGATTTTGTCAGACTTACTACCCACCGGAAGTTGTCATCGCATCTTTCCAAACATCTTCCTGAGCACCTGGAGTTTTTAAAGTTGCTATCGTACCGGAGCCAGAACATTAAAGCTTATTTGTTTTAAGAAGGAAATAGAGAAGGAGAAGGACGAGGTTCTGGCCATGGCGTTTTGTGGGGCATTGGCAGCAACATCTGTAGAAAGGAACGTGTGGGTGCAGAGTTGCAGCCAAAAGTGGTGGAATTGATATGTGATTCGTTGTTTCACTGACATGGAGTTCAGACACAATTTTCATATGACAAGAAGAATGTTTGTGTACATTTGTAAGCGTGTAGGTGGGATGAATGTGACCTGGTTTTTGGAGCACATATCCAAGTGGCCTGGGTCGCATTAGAAAAAATCTGATCTGTGTCATTCAGACTGTCATTAAAAGATCAGATACAGGTTGGATAAGGGTGAAAAAATTGGATTTGGGTCACTTCAGGCTGCAGTCTGAACGTAAACTTTGACTGTAAAAAAAAAAAAAAAAAAAACGCAACTAGTTCATTTGAAACAGGCTGTAGAAATCCTAATCCTATTCACTATTCACCATGATGAGTTTATAAGCGCTTTTCACAAGCTTCAGAGACCAGCGCAGAGTTTTGACGTCACAACAACTAGCATGCCAACAGTGCACTCTATCGGTCTGACCTGTAACTTGGCCTTGTGGCATCCCTTGCTTGTCTCCATGGAGATAAACATGTTTAGCACCATTGTTGTTAAAAGCTGTGTGAGCTTTCAAAATATAGAAAAAGCCTGGGAAAAAGCAACAACACAGAACCTTTAAACTTTCAGGAGAAGATTAAATTATCATTATTTGAACTTCCTTCCCTTTATCCCATAGGCCTATTTCCGCTAGTTTTTCTATTCCGTCTGCTTTTTTATCATCTTTCTTTTGTGTTGTGCTGTGAATAGTTGCGCAAGCTTTCAAAGTGTATATAAAAACACTGAAAAAAAGCAACAATACGGAACCTTTACATACAACCAATCCACATTATGCATACATTATCATTACTTGAACCTAAGGAACTGCCTCACTGTCTTTCCTTCCACCTATTTCGTCTCCTCTTTGTATTCCATCTGCTTTTCTTTAATGTTTCGTTGGGAATAGTTGCGTGAGCTTTTAAAGTATATAAATAAAAGCAACAATACGGAACTTTTACATACAATCAATCTACATTATCATTACTTGAATTTCAGGAACTTTCTCTGTTTTCTTCCCTCGTTTATCCCATAGGCCTATTTCCACTCCTCTTTCTATTCTATCTGCTTTTTTATTCATCTTTCTTTAGTTTTTTAGTTGTACAAATTTTCAAAATATTTAAAAAAAGCAACAATACAGAGCTTTTACTTACAGGCAATCCACATATCTATAATTACCTTTACTTGAACTTAAGGAGCCGTGTCTTTTTCTCTCCTCCGACCTATTTCCGATTCTCTTCTCTCAGAAAAAGCCACAACACGGAACCTTTAAATCCACATCTCCAAAATTAGCATTACTTGAACCTAAGGACCTCTCTCCGCTTCCTTCCCTCCTTTATCCCATAGGCCTTTTTCCTTTCCTCTTTCTATTTAGTCTGCCTTTTCCTTTTTTTTTCTTTTTTTTGTATTCTTTGAAGTGAAAATACCGACTGCTCCCCTCCGTATCCCAGCCTCATCTAATCAGGGGCTAATTCCACGTATTAAGATCTCGGCGATAACTTTGATTCTTTGCGGTCCGTCTCACTGGCATCGTTTAATCACTGTCGCGCTTTTTCAGTCCTTCTTTTGTTTCGGAAAAAGACAGGAAAAAAAAAAAAAACGTAAAAAGAAGGGACCAAGACAGAGGAGAAGATATTAGCGATATTAATGACGCATGGTACTGGCCTCTGTAATGAGAGGGCTTATTAACCGTGATTATATCTGATGAAACGCAGCTAATTCCTAAAAGCTTGAGAAAACTTGTAGATGGCTTGTCTCGCCGATTTGCTCCTGTGATGTTTAAGAAAAGAGAATTAGAAGGTTCTGCACTGTAAAAAGATCATCGACAGATCTTACGATGACTCGTTCGTTCATTTTGAGGGAGTTTTAGAATTGACTCATAACAGAGATTTGTGGACGAACTAACTAAACCTAGACTAAAAATAAGACTAATCCAGGATCAAACCAGGACTTAACCAGGACCAACCCGAGTGTACATCAAACCATATCAGTGAACCCATCCATACCAGAACTAAACCAGGATTAATCTAGAACTAAACCAGGACTAATCCAGAACTAAGCCAAGTGTATATCAAAACACATCCATACCAGGACTAAAACAAGTTAAACTAGGACCAAACCAAGTCTACATCAAACTTTATCAGTGAATGCATGTATACCAGGCCTAAAAGAGGACTAAATCAGGATTAAACCAGGTCCAAACCAAGTGAACCTCAAACCCTATCAGTCAACGCATCCATATCAGGACTAAACCAGGACTAAAACGGACCAAACCATGACCAAACCAAGAGTATATCAAACCATGTCAGTGAACACATCCATATCAGGACTAAAACAGGACTAAAGCAAGACTAAACTAGGACTAAACCAGAACTAAATCAGTACTAAAACAGATTAAACTAGTACTAAACCAGGACTAAACTGGACCAAACCAAGTGTACATCAAACCATATCATTAAACACATGCATAGCAGGACTAAAATAGGACTAAACCAGGACTAAACCAAGACCAAACCAGAACTAGAACAGGACTAAAACAGATTAAATGAGGACTAAACCAGGACTAAACCAGGACTAAACCAGGACTAAACCAGGACTAATCCAGGACTAAGACAAGTGTACATCAAACTACAGCAGTGAAACCATCTATACCAGGACTAAACCCGGACTAAACCAGAACAAAACAAACTAAACGAAACATGAAAACAAGGTGATAAAAGTAATTGAATTTAGCTGTGCCAAACTTGACAAACATAAGTTAAAATTCAAGTTATTTTTTTTGCTGTTTTGTAGTGCTGTGGAAAAGTAGGGGATTAAAAAATATCTGCAAATTAAAATCATGAATTTAAACAGGCCATAAAAGGATAAAACCACATATTTGTGCAGTGACTTCAAGTAATGTTTCACTCGCAGGCCTGTATTTCTTTTTGTAGCGTTGCAGATATTCAAACAATGATCCTAAACAGGCAAAAAAAAAAAACGATTTAAAGAGCGTGAATCCACATTATTTCCTCTCCATAGTGCTATAGAAGTCCTGTATTTCTTTTGTAGCACAGCAGAGCCTTGAGTCGGGGATAAGCAGGCGGAGCAGTGAGAGGAGAGGCGACCAGCGCACAGCGGGATGCTAGCACGAGGCTAACACTCGTCTGTCTCTGGAGCGCGCGAGAGGAGAAGAGATGAATCCGAACTGTGAAGTCTGAGAGGCTTTGTGCGGGACTAAACTCCAACCTTCACCCCGCATGAACCACAACTCCATATAATACCACAAAGCTATTCTTATGTCTCTGTGTATTTTAGAATGGATACTTTTACTTTGATTCAACTGCATTTAGAGCACTTTTTTCCAGCCCGGTTGCAGCTTTGTGCAGGATGAAACTGCAGCTTTAACCCCATATGAGCCATGACTACAATCATAATACTTCTACTAGTACTACTACTACACACAAATACAACTCACTTATGTCAAATCACCGTGTTGTATCATCTATGCACAGTGCACTACTTTTACAATTGTGTGTGCTTTCTCATTTGCTAGTTTTGCTGCTTTTGATATCTCAGAATTCATTTTTAACTACTTTTTTAAACTACATTTTTGCAATAGTTCAGATCATGAAAAACAAATACTAAAACAGATACTAATGAATACTGAAACTTGTACTGAGACTAGACAGTCATTTGAAAAACTATCAATGCTAAAAAGAAAAAAAAAAGTAGAATAGAATAACAAAAATGTTATTCTATTGTCTAAAAAGAAGTGATTTTTATTTTCATAATGCTACTGAAATTAGTTTTGTGTTGTTTTTTTCCACAGTAAACTACTGAAATCAACTTATTTGCAGCAACACGAATAATAATAATGGTGATTTCACTTACTCTCAATACCATTTCCATTTCCATTATTCTTTCACTCAGTACTTGCTGAAGGTAAGTTACACCTGTAGCCACAGCTGCCCTGGGTCAGACTGATGGAACCAAGTCTTGCCCAAATATTGTGCATGATTTGAGTTGATTGAGAAACAGATGTATGCAGAAGAAACCCACTGAGACGCAGAGAGAACTAGTCTAGACCTAGATTAAATAAGGGCTAAACCAGGACTAAACTTGGACTACAACAGGACCAAACCAAGTCTACAACAGGACTAAACCAAATATACATCAGGACTAAACCAGGACTACAACAGGACCAAACCAAGTAAACAACAGTATTAAACCAAGTCTACATCGGGACTAAACCAGGACTACAACAGGACCAAATGAAGTCTACAACAGGACCAAACCAAGTATACATCAGGACTAAACCAGGACTACAACAGGACCAAACCAAGTAAACAACAATATTAAACCAAGTCTACATCGGGACTAAACTAGGACTACAACATGACCAAACCAAGTCTTCATCAGGACTAAACCAAGTCTAGAACATGACCAAACCAAGTCTTCATCAGGATTAAACCAGGACTGCAACAGGACCAAATGAAGTCTACAACAGGACCAAACCAAGTCTACATCAGGACTAAACCAGGACTACAACAGGACCAAATGAAGTCTACAACAGGACCAAACCAAGTCTACATCAGGACTAAACCAGGACTACAACAGGACCAAATGAAGTCTACAACAGGACCAAACCAAGTCTACATCAGGACTAAACCAGGACTACAACAGGACCAAATGAAGTCTACAACAGGACCAAACCAAGTCTACATCAGGACTAAACCAGGACTACAACAGGACCAAACAAAGTCAATAACTGTACCAAACCAAGTCTAGATCAGGACTAAACTAGAACTACACTAGGACCAAACCAAGTCTACAACAGTACCAAACAAAGTCAACACTGGTGCCAAACCAAGTCTGCATCAGGACTAAACCAGGACTACAACAGTACCAAGCCAATATCAACATGAGTGAACGCAGCCATAAACCAGTTCAAGTGAAAATATACGCTAATGATGTATGTAAATTGTGTATTATTCTAAACTTTATCATGCAAACTCCACTCAGCAAGAAAAAAAAAAAAAAAAAGAAAACACTGGGACTTCCTCGCCAACCACCAACCACAGTGACAGGCGGTTTTACCTCATGTTAACCTTACTGTACTTCCACATCATTGAGTAATACATCGGAATCACCGCGCGTACGCACAGAGTTGTAAAAACCCCGTTCGATTTGACATTGACGACGGTCTTTTGCGCACGTCTCCGCGGTCGTCCCACTTCTGTCTGCAGTTTTCCTCCCGGCTCCGGTGGGAGGTGTCATCGCCGCGGTGACAGGGTCGTAATGAGGGTGGCGCTGTCCCCCATTTGCATGTGTTTGCCATTGTCACAGCGGTCAGCCAATGTCATGTGGAGAATCCTGCATGCTTAAATAATGACATTTTGTCCCCACGAGGAACCCCGACCCTGTTACCGTAACCCCATCACGAACGCACGCACCAAAACCGCTCGCATTAAAGATGGTGGAGGGGTATTTTACTTCGGTGGGGTATTAACTGCAAACACACAACATATTTAAATCACCACGTTACCTTTTATTGTTTTGAAAAGGCTGTATTCACCAAAAAAAAACTAAACTAAACAAAACATATTAACATGTTTTGTTTTCATTTTTGGTGCCCTGCCTTTTGCTCTCTGTGCTAAGTCACTCCCCGTTCACACAATCAGCTTGCATCCCACTAATGAAACAACAAAACATCACATTATTATTATCATCATCATTACTGTTTTGAATATGCTACTGTATATTCACCGGAAACAACGTATTAACATGTTTTACTTTTGTGTTTGATGCCCTGCCTTTTGCTCTCTGTGCTAAGTCACTCCCCGTTCAGAGCGCTACTACAACACAATCAGCGTCCATCCCTCTAATGAAACAACACATCACCTTATTTATTTATCATCATCATTAATGTTTTGAAAATGCTGTATTTGCTGGAAACAATGTATTAACATGTTTTTTGTTTTGTTTTTGTTTTTTCGTTTTCGGTGCCCTGCCTTTTGCTCTCAGTGCTAAGTCACTCCCCGTTCAGCGTGCATCCCACGAATGACACGACACATTGTTTTGAAAATGCTGTGTTCACCACACAAAAACAACGAAAACATAAACCCATAAACATGTTTTACTTTTGTTTTTGGTGCCCTGCAATTGGTTGTCTTAGCTAAGTTACTCCCCGTTCAGAGTGCAACATAATATCGCAATAGTGCAGTTATAATTATCATCATTATTATTGTTTTGAAAATGCTGTATTCACTGGAAACAATGTATTAACATTTTTTTCCCCCTCCCTTTCCGCTTCATGCTAAGTCACTCCCCCTTCAGAGCATTATCGCATTACCATTAATGAAACTACTTCACATCACATTATTATTATTATTTTCATCATCATTATTAAAATGCTGTATTCACCAGAAAGAACATATTAACATATATATTTTTAAAAGTTTCCATCCCTTTGCTCTCCATGCTAAGTTTCTCCCCCTTCAGAGTGTTACCATTAATGAAACTACTGTACATAGCATCAGGTTTGTGAAGTTGTAGTGTAAAGTTTTGTATAATGTTTTTGTATATTTATGGAGAATTGGAATATATTTATGGAACGTCTCATACAGAAACTTACAGCTAACTGTAAGGTGGGTTCAAATAGGGTTCGCTAGGGATCGCTAAATTACTCAAACATGCATAGACGACATCTAAAACCTCTTCAGGCACCTTTTTGATGAGGGAACACAGTTATAACAAGGTAGAAAGCTCAAAAAAATCAAACGCTTGAAGGATATGTTTAAAGGTAGCAGACTCTCCTCCAGAAATGTTCCGTAGTGCACCTTTAACACCTTTGAGGATAAGCTGATTCTAAAACAAATGTTGCCGTAGTTACCCCGTGTCGAATTGGGACCGGTCTGATCTGTAGTCCAATGATACGGCGAAGAATTGATTAACGGGTTTATATGAGCGAGCTGACAGTACATCCCACTGTTATCAGATCTGATTTTATTCAAGTCGTGATCAATAGCAATTTCAAAGAGCACTTCACTCCGGGGGCACTTTTAATAGAATATGTGTCAATTTCACTTTGTTCTAACAACTCCGACGCTGAAAAAAATCGTGAAAAGTTTTTTGACGAAGGGGGTCGAAATGGCAGCGCCGTGTCTGGAATCCATATCCCACGAGTTAATCTGAATTTTGACTCCAGTGCGGAGTAATTAATCCCAAATGTAAATATGTTACAAGACTAAAGAGCAACACTGTACAACTCTAAAAGGAATTAGAGATGCACTGTGTAACTTTTTCTGCATCTCTCCATGGAGATCTTGCCTGGAATGTTTTACAGAATTCACTTATTTATCTCTGCAGAGACAGCAGATGACACTATAGGGCAGAGTTGCATGTCAGATCTGTGGAGAGGCAAGCCCACACATAGTTCCCCAATCCCAATGGGAGTTAAAGATATGCAATTAAAGTCAAATAAAGCATACATTTATAACTCCAAATGCATATTGTGATTAAAAATGTTAATCGCCATGGCAACAGTCCAAATCTCTCATCATTCTGAAACACATATGCAGTCTGAATTAATGCACTTTAATGGAATATATGTCAATTTCACTTTGTTTTAACAACTTCAACAGTGTAAAAAAAAAAAAAACAATTTTTTTTTTTTTTTTTTTTTAAGACGAAGGGGGTCTAAATGGCAACATCGTTTCTGGAATCTGTATCCCACGAGTTAATCTGAATTTTGACACCAGTGCGGAGTAATTAATCTCAGATGTAAATAAAAAATAACACTGTACAACTCTAATGGGAGTTAAAGATATGGAATTACAGTCAAATAAGGCGTACGTTTGTAACTCCAGTCGCATATTGTGTTTAAAAATGTTAATCGCTATGGCAACAGTACAAATTTCTCATCATTCTGAAACTATTCTATAGGCTGAATTAATGCACTTTACACCGGGGTGTGTACTTTTAATGGAATATATGTCAATTTCAGTTTGTTTTAACAACTCTGACAGTGTAAAAAATCTGGAAAAAAAAGTGGAAAGATTTTTTTGACGAACGGGGTCGAAATGGCAGCACTGTTTCTAGGATTCTGCGAGTTAATCTGAATTTTGACACCAGTGCGGAGTAATTAATCCCAGATGTAAATATGTTATGCAACAGAAGAGCAATACAGTACAACTCTAATGGGAGTTAAAAATATGCAATTACAGTCAAATAAGTCATATATTTGTACCCATTATTTTGATAGATGGGTACAGTGCAATCCCAATAGGAGTTAAAGATACGCAATTAAAGTCATATAAGGTGTACATTTGTAACTCTAATCGTATATTGTTTTAAAATGTATATCACCATGGCAACAGTCCTAATTTCCCATCATTCTGAAACCCGTGTACTACTGCGTCCATTTCAGTTTGTTCTAACAACTCCGACAGTGTAAAAAAAACAGAGAAGATCACGAAAAGTTTTTTGACGAAGGGGGTCGAAATGGCAGCGCCGTGTCTGGAATCCGTATCCCACGAGTTAATCCGAATTTTGACACCAGTGCGGAGTAATTAATCCCAGATGTAAATATGTTATGCAACAAAAGAGGCAGGCTCACCGAAACAGACAATTATCCAGTCTTATGGCAGCGGAGAGATGCAATGTGTCTAACCATGTGGAACTGATGGCTTTTTCAGTGGGCCTCGGGGTTTCTGTGCGAGTCCGCTTTTGTTTTTTTGTTGATTTGGTTATTATTTTGTTTTTAAATAAAGATGGCACGCACACTGACACGTACACGATTCATAAAAACACTGCATTAAAAGAGCTGAGCTAGACTTTAGTTACCATGAAGACTCTGTGTACAAATAGAAATACAAGCGCTATCAGAATAGGAGTTAAAGCTGCACTGTGGAACTTTTCTGGTTGAGGTTACAGTGTTGCATGTTACTTGAATGTTCTACAGTATGGCATTAGACTTATCAACCAAATATTTATTCAATTGCAAGTGTTTTTATCGCTCAAAAAGGCATTCTTACTTGAGGTTGGGCTTGCCTCGCCACAGATCTGACCCGTAACTTGGCGGCATGAACTGCTTGGACATTTCAACAACTTATTCCCATTCAAAAGGCATAATGTTTAGTTTTAAATTGTTTATCGCTATGACAACTGACCTAATTTCTGATCATTCGGAAACCTTTGGATAGCTTTGCAAAGTGGTGGCACCAGGTTCGATTTGCTTATTTATACTAACTTTAAAGCTTCACCGTGTAACTTTTCTGGTAGAGGCAGGCAGGTATAGCGCCACCACGCTAAGTTACAGGTCAGATCTGTGGAGAGGCAAGCCTGCTCACACTAAGAATGTGTTTTTTATAGAGCACTAAAAACATCAATAATTGAGTAAATGCAAGCTAGAACTTTGTAGAACTTTACGAGCAAAGCAATAAAATCTCCATAGAGACAAGAAGTTGAGGTACTCTCCACCAGTAAAGTTCCGCAATTCACCTTTAATTCGCTTTTTCCAACATTCTCCATTCCACATATTTTACCAATGACTCAGACAACGCAATTTACAAAGCAAAGCTACATTATTCACTCTTTACAAATATTTACCCTCCCTCTCCATCCCGCCTTCCACCCCTCTCCTCTCCGGGCCCATCCCTCTCTCCCGCCCGTCGCCGTAGAGACAGACAGCTTGATTACATGTCACCGCAGTTCACCGCCGTTCTCTGTCTACCTCCGTTATTAAGTGCCTCTGCTCCGTCCCTCCAGTGGTCCCCGTACCTCCCAGCCACGCCACGAGCAGCCGCGCAGCCCCCCCATCCGGCGTGTCCCGCTCCAATGTAATGAACAAATCAGCAAGGGATCACCTCCTGAAAATGAACTCCTTCTAATACCTCTGCGTTTGAGAGTTGGCGAGCAAATAAGCGCCCGCGAATAACAAGGAAAAATCAGGTTAGGGCGAATGTAACATATGTGACGCTGCAGCCGAGTATGAGCGAAAACGAAAAAAAAAAAACAAGAGGGTAAATTGACTCAAGCAGAGAGTGTTTATTTCATGAATTGATTTTTGCACAAATGAGCTGGAAAAATGGAAAAATGGGAGTTAGCGAGGGAGGAGAGACAAAACAATAGAGCTCCCCAGCTGATCGCCGCGGAAACAGAAGGCGCTGTGTAAGGCCCGAGGTGGAGGAGTGAGGAGAGCGCGTTAAACTGGGGTCTGCTGCGAAGTATGTAATTGGTGGAAGGGAGATGGAGTCCAAATAATGTTCTGTATAGGCATTTACATTTGTACATAGTAGTAGAAGTAGTAGTAGCTGTAGTATAGGCAGTAGTAGTAGCAGTAACAGTAGCAGTATAGTAGCTGCAGTAGTATAAGAAAAAGTGGTAGAAGTAGTGACAGTAGTAATAGGGGTAAACATATATGATTGGTAATGGCAGAATACTAGAACGAATTACTTCTAATACTACTATTTCTACTACTACTGTTTCTACTGCATTGTAACGTTCAGGTTGTAGTAGCAGTATAAGCTGCAGTAGTAAAAAATAGAAAGCATATGATTTGTAAAGGCATAATACTACTACTGCAACTACTAGTACTACTACAACTAATTACTACTAATATTACAGCTATGCTACTACTACTATTACACTGTAAAGTTCAGATTGGGGTAGTAGTAGTAGTACAAGTTCAAATAATGTTATGTATAGGCATTTACATTTTGTACATAGTAGTAGAAGCAGTAGCAGTAGCAGTAGTAGTAGCAGTTTAGTAGCTACAGTAGTATAAGAAGAAGTAGTAGAAGTAGTACTAGTGGCAGTAGTAGTAATAGAGATTGGTAATGGCAGAATACAACAAATTACTTCTAGTACTACTATTTCTACTACTCCTGCTACTAGTACTGCATTGTAATGTTCTGTTTGTTATAGTAGTACAAGTAGTAGTAGTAGTAGTAGTAGTAGTAGTAGTAGTAGTACTTTATATTGATGGAGAAGAGACAACAATCCCTCACCTTAGCTGATAGGCAGAGGAAACCTAAGACACTAATGTAACACCTGAGGGATAACAGCAGTAGAAGCAGCAGTAGTAGTACTAGTAGTAGTAGTAGTGGTAACAGTAGTACTTTCTATTGTAGAGACAAAACAATCCCTCTCCCCAGCTGATAGACAGACGAAAAAGAATGTGCTCTTGTGAAGTCTGACGTACAGTAGCAGTAGTAGTCTTAGCAGTAGCAGTAGCAGTTGCAGTATTAGTAGTACTTTATATTGAGGGAGTATAGAGACAAAACAGTCCCTCTCCCCAGCTGATAGGAAAGGAAACAGAAGGCGCTGGTGTAAGGCCTGAGGTAGAGGAGGAGAGAAGGCGCGCACATTAAACCAAGGCTGCTGTGAAACATGTAATTGGTGCAGAGATGGAGAAACGGGATACAGCCTCCAAATAATGTTGTGTATAGGGCATTTACATATAGCTGGAGCGAGCAGTTTTCCGCGGAAATAAGACGCAGCGCTCCGATCGAACCCTGCGGGGAATTTGAGGTAAAGCTAAAGGGGGGAGGATCGTGCAAATCAAGCTGTAAAAATGAACATCCCCGAGAGATTGGCTTCAAAGTCTGGTGTCATGTAATTTATCAGTCAATTTGTTTCCTTATGTGAAACAATGCAACAAAATGGTGTATTTGGTGTACTATTAGAAGCCCTTAGCCAACAAAGACCTAGATGTAAATATATCTAACAGAATATGTAGTTGTAGTACTGATTGAAGCAGCAATAAGTAGTCTTAGTAATGGTAGGTAAAAAGGTAAAAGCAGAGGGTCAAAGATCATTATTTGAAGGTATTTCGTTTTAATGCCAATGTTTGGTTTGTTGTTTTTTTTCTCTGCATTTGACCCATTCTTCATCAGTGTTTCTCTCCAAGTCTCGAGGTACAATATTGGTCAAGAGTACCTAGGATTAACCTAAGTATGCATGGGTTTCAGGTTTGTGTTCTAGAGGTGATATTTTTAGCATTTTAAGGACTTTTCACCATCCAAAAGATCTAATATTTTGCTGTAAATTCTCAGTTTCTATGACAACTGTCCTTATTTTTCATCATTCTGAGTTCCGTGTATGTTTTATGGCGTGTTTGATTATCCATCCGTCTCCCGGATATGACGCCATGTCCACATTTAAGATGTTTTATTATGTTTTGCATGTCCGACTTGGAGAAAAACATGGACGCCAACCGGAAAGTTGTGATTATTGGTGTTTATTTTCTGTTTACAACCCTCTCGACGTCTAACAACATCCGTTTAAAATAACTCTTTGTTCAATATTGTCCTCACCACAACACCGACCGCCACAACACCGACTACCACACCCACAGGCAGTGATACGGACGCAGTAAGGTATTGCAGTAATATGGACGCAGTAAGGTATTGCAGTAATATGGATGCAGTAAGGTATTGCAGTAATATGGACGCAGTAAGGTATTGCAGTAATATGGACGCAGTAAGGTATTGCAGTAATATGGACGCAGTAAGGTATTGCAGTAATATGGACGCAGTAAGGTATTGCAGTAATATGGATGCAGTAAGGTATTGCAGTAATATGGACGCAGTAAGATATTGCAGTAGCACAGACGCAGTAAGGTATTGCAGTAATATGGATGCAGTACGGTATTGCAGTAATATGGATGCAGTAAGATATTGCAGTAGCACAGACGCAGTAAGGTATTGCAGTAATATGGACGCAGCAAGGTATTGCAGTAATATGGATGCAGTAAGGTATTGCAGTAATACGGACACAGTAAGGTCTTGCAGTAATATGGACGCAGTAAGGTATTGCAGTAATACAGATGCAGTAAGGTATTGCAGTAATATGGACGCAGCAAGGTATTGCAGTAATATGGATGCAGTAAGGTATTGCAGTAATATGGATGCAGTACGGTATTGCAGTAATATGGACGCAGTAAGGTATTGCAGTAATACAGATGCAGTAAGGTATTGCAGTAATACAGATGCAGTAAGGTATTGCAGAAATACAGATGCAGTAAGGTATTGCAGTAATACAGATGCAGTAAGGTATTGCAGAAATACAGATGCAGTAAGGTATTGCAGTAATATGGATGCAGTAAGATATTGCAGTAGCACAGACGCAGTAAGGTATTGCAGTAATATGGATGCAGTAAGGTATTGCAGTAATACAGATGCAGTAAGGTATTGCAGTAATACAGATGCAGTAAGGTATTGCAGTAATATGGACGCAGCAAGGTATTGCAGTAATATGGATGCAGTAAGGTATTGCAGTAATATGGATGCAGTACGGTATTGCAGTAATATGTACGCAGTAAGGTATTGCAGTAATACAGATGCAGTAAGGTATTGCAGTAATACAGATGCAGTAAGGTATTGCAGAAATACAGATGCAGTAAGGTATTGCAGTAATACAGATGCAGTAAGGTATTGCAGAAATACAGATGCAGTAAGGTATTGCAGTAATACAGATGCAGTAAGGTATTGCAGTAATACGGATGCAGTAAGGTATTGCAGTAATACGGATGCAGTACGGTATTGCAGTAATATGGACGCAGTAAGGTATTGCAGTAATACAGATGCAGTAAGGTATTGCAGTAATACAGATGCAGTAAGATATTGCAGTAATACAGATGCAGTAAGGTATTGCAGTAATACAGATGCAGTAAGGTAATACAGTGATACGAGTAATTGAAATTGTCATTTAAACCACCAAAGTGTCCAAACACAATGAAAACCTTTCATAAGTAAAATTCGATTCTATCTCGGAATCTTTGCTCGGTTTCCTCTGAGTTCTTCCGAGTTCCGCTGTGCAAGGAAAAGGGGTGTGTCAGTGGGCGTCATTAGGCAATGTCCTTGAATCTCCGAGTTGGATGGATAATCGAATGCACCATTAGTTAAAACATACAATTTTCTAACTCAGATTCTATCTTCTGTACATTCTTGAGCAATTTTTCTTTTGGATTTTGAGGTGCAGATTTTCTTTTCTTTTTTCAAAACAACCCAAAACAACTACACTGGGCTAGTTCTCCAGTTACATACTCGTAACCAAGAACTTATAACTGCAAGATCAGGAGATGGGTCCCATGAGTGCTACATTGTAATCACCCACCACTTCTGACACATTATCAAAAAGAACTAGTTGAAGAATGGGTCAAATGCAGATTAAAAATTGTAGCCTATACCACAAAAAGTACAGACTGCACACTGAAACTCCTGCTTTGTACTTAAAATGATTCAAAAGTTTTCTGTCAGCACAATACCGCTAGCCCCGCATTTTCGCTGTAGCATCTCCTCATGTCATCGCTAACTGCTAAAACACATCTTCTCTTTCCGAATGTTGCGGAATTCTCGACATAAGGATGTAAATTCCGAGTCTAATTATCATCGCGAGCTGTATCTTTCCTCTCTGCTCTTTTTGGGATGAGTTTGTGGTGAACACATGGTACACGCGACGCTACGGAGCAGATCATGTGGCTAGGCTAATTAGAAGCGATCGGAGCCTTTATTTGTGGCGCTTCCAGACAAAATGAACGCCAGTCGCCCGCGGAAACCAGAGCAGCCTGTTTTATTCTCACGCTCACATGGTACTTTCTGAGAGGCGGCAATTAACCACAACAACAAGACTTGGAACTCGCTATCTGTGCCAAACAGACAGGAAATAATGGCCTTTCTGTTTATTTAAGTGTTAATTTGCGGGGGATATATTTCATTGAATGTAAATTTGACCTATGATTTTTATTCATAATTTAGTCCATTCCAGTCTAGTCCAGTTCAGTTGGGCCGTGCCTCTGTTGTAGGGAGTATCATACCTCTGCCGATGTAGACCAATAAGGACTGAGCTGGCAGTGTAGAGGGTTCTGCAGTAGTAGTAGTAGTAGTAGTAGTAGTAGTATTAGTAGTAGTAGTAATAGTTGTAATAGTAGTAATAGTCAAGTTTTTTTTGATAATCCTCCAGTTTAGTCTAATTCAATCTGGCTATGCTTCTGTTGTAGGGAGCATTATACCTCTGATGATGTAGGCCAAAATACAAGGCAAGGGCTGAGCTGACAGTGTAGGGTAGTAGTAGTACTAGTAGTAGTAGTAGTAGTAATAGTCAAGTTTTTTTTAATAACCCACTCCAGTTAAGTCTAGTTCAATCTAGCTATGCTTCTCTAGTAGGGAGTATTATACCTCTAATGATGTAGACCAAGATAACAAGGACTGAGCAGGCAGTGTGGCAGTAGTGGTAGTACTAGTAGGAATCATAACAGTAGTAGTAATAGAGGAAAATGTATATGATTGGTAAAGGCATAGTACTTTTCACTACTACTAATACTACTACTATTGTTACTGCATCATAAAATTCAGTACATGCTGTAATATTGATAGTAATTCTAGTAATATGAGTCTGAAAAAATTATATTTTTTAACCTAAACTGGTTCCTTCTATACAGACTTTACTACTACTATAACTACTACTACTACTACTACTATTACTGCTACTACTGCACTGTATTATTATATAAATTGAAGTAATGGTAGCATTACTATTGCATAACTAAAGCTGATTTCTTCTATAAAGGATTTCATACTACTACTACTACTACTACTACTACTGCTACTACTACTACTACTACTACTACTACTACTACTACTACTACTACTACTACTACTACTACTACTACTACTACTACTACTACTACTACTACTACTACTACTACTGCTGCTGCTGCTGCTGCTGCTGCTACTACTACTACTACTACCACCAGTTCATTATGCACAGTTAGTAATGGTAGTAGTTATGTTTCAGTTATACTTCAGGAGATGTTGTGTTTGCGAAAGTAGTTTGAACAGTTTCCTTACCATAGAACATTATACTACTACTACTACTACTACTACTACTACTACTACTACTACTACTACTACTACTACTACTACTACAACTACTACTACTAAGAAAGGTAGCAGTTCTTATAATGTATAGGAGTTGTCGTAAAAGTACTGTGAGCAGTTTCTTTACTACTGACCAAACTAAAGCTGGTTCGTTGTGCATTGGCCTTAACCTGGACTTACTCAGGACCAGACCAGAGCCAGTGTCTCAGGGAAACCCCGCGGTGCATTCTTTCACTTTTCATGTTTTTAGTTTTCGCTCTGACCTGTTTTCTCGACGCAATTAACGCGGACACACAGCAGCCTTGTAGCTCCTCTCTGGCCCTGCCTGAAAAGCTGGGGGTCTTATTTCATTGGCGTTGCATCAGGACCCCTCGCTCCTCTCATGCCCCCTCCTCTGCCCCCTCCTCTGCCCTCTTCTCTGGGCTCGGCTCAGCTTGGCACCGCTCCGGATCGCCTGGTTGGGTGCCTCTGACGGGATTTGTCGCCAGCCGGTTTTGCTTTGCTTCTGTCAGTTGGTCATTAAAAGAAAATGAATACAGTTTTTAAGGAGAGACGAAGTAAGGATGCAGTAGCGGTAGTAGTGCTGGTAGTAGCAATAGTAGTAGTTGTAGTCGTAGTAATAGTTGTAGTGGTAATAGTGGAAGTTATTGCGGCAGAAGCAGCAGTAGCAGTAGTTGTAGTAGCAGAAGTAGTCATAGTAGTAGCAATAGCAGTTGGAAGTAGTGGTAGAAATAGTTGTAGTGGTAGTAGTGGTAGTAGTGAGAGTATTAGTAATAGTAGTAGCATCAGTAGTGGAAGTGGTAGTAGTAAGTAGTAGTTGTAGTAGTAGTAGTAGTAGTAGTAGTAGTAGTAGCAGTGGCAGTAGTAGTGATGGCAGTAGCAGTAGTAGTAGTAGTGCATTAGTACCAGTAGTAGTAATGGCGGTAGTAATAGCAGTAGAAATAGTAGTAGTAGCAGCAGTATTATCAGGATTAGTAGTAGAAGTAGTAGTAGTAGCAGTGGCAGTAGTAGTAGTAATAGCAGCAGTAGCAGTAGTTGTAGTAGCAGAAGTAGTCATAACAGTAAGTAGTAGTAGTAGCAAAAGTAGTAGTGGTAGAAATAGTAGTAGTGGTAGTAGTAGTAGTAGTGGCAGTAATGACAGTATTAGTAATAGTAGTAGCATCAGTAGTGGAAGTGGTGGTAGTCATAGTAGTAGTAGTAGTAGCAGTAATGGCAGTAGCAGCAGTAGTAGTAGTAGTAGTGTCAGCAGCAGCAGTAGTAGTATTATTAGCAGTAGTAGTAGTAGTTAAAGTAAAAGTAAAATTATAAACTTCATCAAAAAAAAAAAAAAAAAAACTAGACAGGTGAAATCCCAAATAAAATCATGTTTACTGTATTTTAAACAAATGAGTATTATAATCTTAATTTCTATTTTTTTCTTTTCAAGACAATACCGTAGGAGATGTCTTTAAAAAGAACCCATGAAGTGAATGTACAAAAAAAACGTCAAAATGAACGTTCTTGGATTAGCATTCTGACCTGTCATCTGTGAACCGTCAAAAGCGTTTTCAATCTCGCTGACACGCGGAGACGACGCGTGAACTATGTACGGAGTTACGTCCAGTCCTCGTCGCCGGGGAGATGAGGAGATCCGAGTCTGAACTTAAGGTCGACCTCTTGGCGTCGTGTGAAATCCGAGACGGCAAGTTATTATCTGAACATTCACTCCAGTTTAAGAGCGTCCGGGAAGTTTCCGTTTGTCAGTCATGGTTTGCAAGTCTGGTAATATGAAAGCTGTTTTAGAAAAGTTTTACAAATGTTATGTTTTTTTATGGTTTTGGCAAATGCAATAATCTGACATGAAGCTTCAAATCTACTGGTAATACAAATTGGACTGAAGCGTGGATTGTAATTTCCAATTTTGTTCTGGCTTATATTAAGAATGGCACAGTTCGGTTAGAAGTTCTTTTGGGGGGAGAAGTTGCTCAGTTAGTGAATATCAGCGGTTCTATCCCAGTGAATCCATTCAGCTGTTGTGTCCTTGGGCAAGACACTTCACGCAC
This sequence comes from Boleophthalmus pectinirostris, assembly GCF_026225935.1. Taxonomy (NCBI): domain Eukaryota; kingdom Metazoa; phylum Chordata; class Actinopteri; order Gobiiformes; family Gobiidae; genus Boleophthalmus; species Boleophthalmus pectinirostris. The sequence continues at coordinate 1,274,679 of NW_026571115.1, read as the reverse complement.
CTTGCCCTGGCAGCCACTTTTTTTGTTTGTTTTCGTTCTGCTCCAATTCAACTTTGTGCAAAATAGTTGTTGTTGTTTTTTTAATACTAGATCCTTTGTTAAGTTGTATGCTCCAAATAATATTTTTTAATATATTCAAAACTGCGATATACAGCTTTTTTTTTTTTCATTCTCATAAACTTAAAAAAACAGAATTAGTTTTCAGTTGTCCAAAGTTCTTCCTCACTTAACTTATGCATTCAGAGCATCCTAATTATTCACTGAGATGAGTTTATAAGTGCTTTTCACAACTTTCAGAGGCCAGAGCTGAGTTTTGCCACGATGGTAGACTAACAGCAACAACTAGCATACTAACAGCACACTTCCTGATTCACTTTTAATTAGATTCTGACAGCTCAGGATTTTATTTTGATCTTAATAGCTGCTTTTAGAATATATCTGCAGTGGGGCAAGACCAATTTTACTTTATTACATGAAAAACTAAATCGTGTTTTGTCCCTTTAAAGGTGCATTGTGTAACTTTTCCATTTATTATTATTATTTTTATTTATTTAGAAGACTGAGAGTGATTTGTTTCATATGAAAAATGACAATAAACGTTTTGAATTGAATAGATTTTTTTTTTTGGTAGATGGTCCGTCAAATGCTTTTCTCTGCTTGCTTTATCTGGAATGTTTCACAGTATGGCATTAAACCGTTCTATCTCCACGGAGACCAAAACTAGACCAAGTTCCAGGACAGATCTGTGGAGAGGCGACCCCACTCACAGTCAAAATCTGGAAGTTTTTCTAAGTATTTTTGAGCTGTAAAACCACCTATAATTGAATAAGTGTAAAGCAGAGTTGTTTAATGTCATACTGTGGAACATTCCCAGCAAAGCAATGACGTATCAAGCAGGTGACGGAATGAAATGAGCCAATCCAACTTATGTTTTGTTGTTAACTCCAGAGAACAGTACAGAACGGTGTATATAAAGGTCTCTGCAGAGCAAACCCAGGGCCTATCACGCAAATGGAAGGGACCCATGATGAATTGAGCAGCTTCGGGGGAGAATTACCGGAAACATTTGAGTCTGGGTACAGTTACATAAAGCAGAGAGGACTTTGAAAATAAAAAAAAATAAAAAGGCGCATGTGCTGTGACCATAAAGCCTCCTCTCCATCACTCGCTGCATTGATCAGGCCATTCCACAGATTTCCCCGTGGATTTCAGCGCCACGCAATTAGTGCCCGCTCCAAGCCTCACACACCAGCGCTGCGCCGCGGAGAATAACTACATTTGTTAATACCACTTGAATTTTTGAGTGTTTTTTTTTTACTAATTTACATGAATTGGGTTGTTAGTTCCAAGTTATGTTGGTATATTTTAAAGGTCTTATATTTTGCAGGATTCTCTTGTGAGCTTTTTTCATGTTGTGATGCTGTTGAGTTGTTTTGTTTTGTTTCATTCACACATGTTTGATTAAGCCTTTATTATTAGTTTGTTTACATCTACATCTTAAAATGCCCTGTTTCAAATTACGATGTCATGAAGTGGTAGTCTTCAAGTTAACAGCTCCTTTTTTACCTTTACCTCAGTACACAGCAAAAAGACTCACAGAATCAGTTTGAACATTTTCTCAGGGTTTATATGAGTCCAATCTGTTCTAGAGTTAATTTAACATTTTTTTGGAAATGTTAAGTCAGTAACATTGGACCAAAGTTCCTGTTTAACCCTGAAATCAAGAGTTATATTAAGTTTTGAGAGTAAACAGATAACACTTTGTATGCACTTTTTATCCTGATTTCACTAAACAACACTTTTGAAATGTCACAGACCTTTACAATTACTAAAATTGTGAAAATGTATTTTGTTGTGTTAAAATAGTTGTGTTTGAGAATTATCTGAAGCCTTGTTCCAGTACAAACAAACATGAAATTATGTACAAAACTGGTTCAAACTAGTCCTCTCTCATGGGAGTTTGAAGCGTTGGGTGGGAGGTGCCAAATTAACACAAGGAAATTTGAATTAACTTATATTAGACATATCAACTCCAGCAAATAACCCCAACTCGAACCTGCATTTAACTTGCAAATAGTTGAAATAACACTTTTTTGTGTTAAAAACAGTTCTGAAATATTTTACCCTGAAGTTTTGGCTGTGTAGAGATCAGCAATTCCAGAGGCCAAAATCATTAAAATGATTCTAGTGAAGATGTGTGGAGTTTAAAAACACAGTGGAGCACTTCCTGTATTGCTGCATGACATCACAAGGTGAAACAGAGTCAGTTTGCGAGACAAACTCAGCCTAAATATGCAAGATTTATGTGTTAAACATGTGTGAATGAAACAAAACACAACTCCAGGTCTGTTTTTGGTGAGGAAACAACTTTATAACAGTTCAGAAAATTGCGTAATATGGAACCTTTAAGTTTAATAATAATACTGTTGAAAAAGTTATGAGCAAATCAATGATATCTCCATGGAGACAAGCTGAAAAGTTGCACAGTACGTCTTTACAGGGCTGTAAAGACCTTATTTTTCACATTCATTCACAAAATTCCAAAATTGTGTAAACTTTTCTCCTAATTGCGCTCCCTCTAGTGTCTGGCTGATGACTTTTCCCACTTTTGTCTAAATGCCAAGACTCGTACAATCACCATGGCGACACTTTTTAATATTGTTTGATTAAATAGATCTTTCCTCTTGCATTTGCCTCGCGCCCGTGGCCTCCATCTTGACTTCATGATGATATATGGCTCCGGCTCGGTGATGGCATGTCCCCCCCCCGGTCCCCAGTGCATTGTGGGATACCGTGGGTCCGCTGTAATAATTCTCAGCGCGCATTGGACAGCAGTGCAAAATGGCGATCTCATTATAGACTGCGGTATATGGCACACGGAGCCCAGCCACCCGCCCGCCTGCCCGCCTCTGCGCCGGGCACCCTTTGGTCCTCTGGCACCGGGCCGTGACGAAAAAACAAAAATAAAACAAAAACAGTCTCAAATTTGATCTCCTTAAGTAACGCTTTTCAATCCAATTTGACTCCGGGCGCTGCTTAAGATCTGAGATGTGAGTTTTTGAAGGTGCTCGGCTGTAATAGGAGCTGGAGAAGAGGAGGAGGAGGAAGAGGAGAGAAAGAGGAGGAGATAAGAAAAAGCTCTCCAAATTTCTCTGAGCTGGCCACGATTTTAAAACTTATATCAGGTTATTCGTCTTGTTTTCAGATTTATTTTCTTGTTTTCACTTACTCGTTGTGAGCACTGTTGGGCGAGTTACTTTAAAACTGTAATGTGTTATTTTTATGACGTGTTACTGTCATTTCAAAGAGATTTGTTACATTACAATATTACTGCGTTTAAAATGTAAAACATTACACGACTCTTGCAGCACTTTAAATGACTCTCACTAAAATAACTGTGAAGATGCTGAACTTTTGCGCCGTATATGGACTGAACCAGGACTGAACCAGGACTGAACCAGGACTAAACCAGGTCTAAACCAGGTAAACAAACCAGGACTAAAACCAGGACTTCTAAAAGCAGAACTGAACCAGGTCTAAACCAGGACTAAACCAGAGCTGAACCAGGACTGAACCAGGACTAAACCAGGAACTGAACCAGGACTAAACTGAACCGAGGACTAAACCAGGACTAAACTTGGACTAAAACAGGTCTAAACCAGAACTGAACCAGGACTAAACCAGGACTAAACTAGGTCTAAACCAGGACTAAACCAGGTCTAAAGCAGAACTGAACCAGGTCTAAACCAGGACTAAACCAGAGCTGAACCAGGACTGAACCAGGACTAAACCAGGACTAAACTGGGTCTAAACCAGGACTAAACTAGGACCACACCAGGATTAATCTTGGGCTAGAACTTGGAATCTCAAGTTCCGCCCCTGAGAGAACCCCGAGTCCGTGGAACAGGGTGTCTGCAAGGTTCGCCTCATGGAGCGCTGAATTCTGCGCCCGTCCTTTCGCTCGCGATCACCCGACGATCTACACGGGTGCGTCTCCGGTGTTTCATCTCTGCCGATATCGCACTTTAGCAAATTTGTATGAAGAAAAACCCACCACTTTAATCCAGGTAAAAAAAAAAAAAAGCATTGTAACGCGCGACATTTGTACCGAGTAAAATATTACAATTAGTTTTCCCTGTAATGCCACATTACTGCGTTACAGCAAAAAGCAATGAATTACAGTAATTTGTTACTATTATAACGCGTTACTCCCAACACTGGTTGTGAAACTGCTTCATTCTAGTCTAGAGTTCGTTTATTTGAAGATAACTTGTCAAGTAAAATGATCGTTTCACTACTTTTAAGTCATTTTCTCATAGATTTAAGTGAGAGCAGAGAGTGGAATAGAGAGCAGTAGATCGAGGAGAGCTAGAGCAGGAGATGGAGGAGAGCAGATCGATAAAGTCTTCTACAGCTCGTGGTCTTTAGAAAGCCCACGGAGAGCGGGCCTGAGGGGACTGGAGACCGGGCCGGGGACCACATGATCCTCTCAAACAGCACACTTAAGATAAAAGACGCTTCACTGATGAGAAATCTGAATAAGACTTTGTGTAAACTAAAGGAAAATAAAGAGGTGTGATTTCAGACTGTACACTGATCTAGACTTAGACTTAAGACAAACTTTACTGATCCACAAGGGAAATGATTTGGATGAAATACAATATAATAACAAAGAGGAAAAATATATAAATGGTAATAATAAATCCTAAAAAATGGAAAAATAAGTAATAAAATGTCATCTTTATGATGATTGACAAGGGTTATCTGACATAAGAATGAGTTGTACATAGGGTATTATATGTTACAATGTGTACAGTTGTAATATCATTGTTGTACAGTTGTAGGGTTATCATAAGGGTGAGTTGTACATGGGAGTATTATATTTCCATAAGGGTGAAGTTGTACAGTTGTAGAGTACAGAGTATTATATGTTACATAAGGGTGAGTTGTACAGTTGTAGGGAGTATTATCTGTTATATAAGGGTGATTGTTGTACAGTTGTAGGGAGTATTATATGTTACATAAGGTGAGTTGTACAGTTGTAGGGAGTATTATATGTTACATAAGGGTGAGTTGTACAGTTGTAGGGAGTATTATATGTTCCATAAGGGTGATTGTTGTACAGTTGTAGGGAGTATTATATGTTACATAAGGTGAGTTGTACAGTTGTAGGGAGTATTATATGTTACATAAGGGTGAGTTGTACAGTTGTAGGGAGTATTATTATGTTACATAAGTTGAGTTGTACATGTAGGGAGTATTATATGTTACATAAGGTGATTGTACAGTTGTAGGGAGTATTATATGTTACATAAGGGTGAGTTGTACAGTTGTAGGGAGTATTATATGTTACATAAGGGTGAGTTGTACAGTTGTAGGGAGTATTATCTGTTACATAAGGGTGATTGTTGTACAGTTGTAGGGAGTATTATCTGTTACATAAGGATGAGTTTTTGCACATGAGAAAGGGTCCACTGATTTGAAATTTGGCGAGGAAAATGCAGTTAAATTATATATTTTTTGAGTATTTTAAAGAGTTATATTCTCAAGGATTCTTTTTTATTTATTTTTTTTTTTTTTTTTATTTTAATTTGATGTATTTGTGTTATATAATATGTGTTTTTCTCATTCTGAAAGCATGTCCATTAAAGTGTATTGAAAAGGGGAGATGCTACAGAGGGACAGGGCTTTCTCTCCTTCTCTCCTTCTCTCCTCTCTCTCTCTCTCTCTCTCTCTCTCTCTCTCTCTCTTGTGTCTCCCTTCATCATCCCTCTATCTCTCTCTCTCTCTCCCTAAGTTCATTTCCACGCTTATAACTCGTTTGTCACGTACATCAGAGCGAGCGCCAGATCATACGACGTCCATGTTACTCTGTGTTTCGCTAATGAGACCAGCCTCTCTTCTTCCCCTCTCTCTCTTTCTCTCTTCTCATCCCTCTCTTCTGGTGCTTGCTTTTTTGCCTTGTTGCCCTTTGAAAGCTCTCTCTCACTTCCTCTCTCTTCCTCTCTCTCCGTCTCCACTCCTCCCTCTCTCTTCCTTTCACCATCTTTTCCTCTCCTTCATCTCTTCACTCTCTCTCTGTCTCCACTCCTCTGTCCCATCTCTCTCTCTCTTTGTCTCCACTCCTTTCTCTCTCTCCCTTTCCCCCATCTCCTTCTCTCCTTCATCTCTTTCTCTCTCTACTCTTCCATCTCCTCTCTCTCTCTCTGTTTCCACTCTTCCCTCTCTCTCTCTCTCTTCCCCCATCTCCTCCTCTCCTTCATCGCTTTCTCTCTCTCTGTCTCCACTCCTCCCTCCCCACATCTCCTCCTTTCTCTCTCTCTCTCTCTCTCTCTCTCTGTCTCCACTCCTCCCTCTCTCTCTTTCTCCCATCTCCTCCTCTCCTTCATGTCTTATCTCTCTCTCTCCCTTTCCCCATCTCCTCTTCTCCTTCATCCCCTCACTCTCTTTTTCTCTCTATCTCTCGCTCTGTCTCCACTTGTTTATCTCTTTCCCTTTCCCCTTCTCTTCCTCTCCTTCATCTCATTTTCTGTCTCTCTCTCTCTCTCTCCCTCTCTCTCTGTCTCCACTCCTCTATTTCATCTCTTTCTCTCTGTCTCTACTCTTCCATCCCTCTCCTTTTTCTCGATCTCCTCTCCTTCATCTCATCACTCTCTCTCTCTGTCTCCACCCCTCTCTCTCCCTTTCCCCCATCTCCTTCTCTCCTTTCTCTCTGTCTCTACTTCTCTATCTCTTCTCTCTTTCTCTTTGTCCCCACTCCCCAGTCCTTTCTCTCTCTCTTTTCTCCATATCCTTCATCTTCTCTCTCTCTCCTTCTCTCTCTCTCTCTGTCCCACTGCCCACTCCTCCGTCTCTCTCCCTTTCTCCATCTTCTCCTCTCTTCTATCTCTCCTCTCTCTCTCTCTCTCTCTCTCTCTCTCCATGTCCCCACTCCTCCCTCTCTCTCCCTTTTCTCAATCTCCTCCTCTCCTCCATCTCCTCTCTCTCTCTCTCTGTCCCCACTCCTCCCTCTCTCTCCCTTCCCCCCGTCTCCCCACTCTCTCTCTGTCTCTACTCCTCTATCTCCTCCCTGTCTGTCGCTCTCCTCCCTCTCTTCTCTTCTTCACCATCCCTCCTCTCCTCCATCTCCCCTTTCTCTCTCCGTCTCTATCTCTCTTTCTCTCCTCTGTCACTCTTTGTTTTACTAATGATCCAGTCCTCCCCTCTCCTCCATCTCTCCTCCATCTCTCCTCTCCTCTCTCTCTCTTGTTACTCTGTGTTCCGCTAATGATCCAGTCCTCTTCTCTCCTTCCCTCCCTCTCTCTTTCTCTCCTTCCCTCCCTCTCTCTTTCTCTCCTTCCCTTTCCCTGTCTCTCTCCTCTCATCCCTCTCTTCTGGCTCTCGTTTTCGCCTTGTTACCCTTTGAGATCCCGCTTCTCTCCTCTTTTCCCTCTCTCTGTCGTTTCGGCCCTCCTCTCTCCCTCCTCCTCTCGTCCCTCTCTGCTGGCTCTCTCTTTTTCGCCTTGCTGCCCTTTGAAAGTGCGGTTGTGGCACGGGCTTTGTTAGTTAGTGCGCGGTTTGGCTCCTAGTGGCTCCTCTGCTCTGACATAGATACAGTGCTGTGGCCTTTGTGCGGGAGGCGCGGGGCCCAGCGGAGAACGGGCTCCGAGTCGCAGAGTAAAGGATGAGCGCCGCACTGCTCACGCCGAGTCAATCATGAACAAGAAGAGACGTGGAGCTGATTAAAAAATGTTTGAAAGTTTTTTCTTAAAGCCACAGTGTGTAACTTTTTTGCCAAAATACAAAAAACTGCTTTCTCATCTGTTCTTCTTTTTTTTTTTTTTTCATTTTTATTGTTTTTATTGCACTTAAACATCGAGAAAAAATGTATATTTACTGTGAGCATGCTTGACTTCATGGAGATGTTCTCGCTTTGTCTAAAATGTTTCACAGTATGGCATTAATTCAAATTACATGCAGTTTTTTGTTCCATTTTCAGACACTTTTAGGTCTCGAAAAACATGTATTCTTACTGTGAGTAGCGTCGCCTCTCCACAGATTTGACCTGTAACTTATAGATCAGTTTGATGACACACTGTGGAACATTTCATACCAATTTAATCTCCATGGAAACAAGCGAAACAAGCGCATACCCTCCATTAGAAATGCATAGCGCAGCTTAAAAATATGTGTCAATGTTTGGACTTAACACCAAGATAAAAATGTATGAAGGTTCTGATTCGTTTTATTTGTTTATTTTGTTTTATTTTATATTACATTGACCTTATTTAATTGTATTTTATTCTACTCCTCTTCTTGCACTATGCTGTTACAACGCTGCAATTACGACATACATAAAGATCTCATCATAACTTAACTCTTCCAGACCAACGGAATCGAAACCACGCAGAACTGTCCAACCGTAAAATATAGAAAAGCCGTTTTCCGAGCATAATCATCATGTAGGAAAACGAGTGTCCAATAGGAACTTTATTTGTGCTCCATCCATTTTGATTGGTCCAAACTTGGCCAAAGAGTGTAGTGAGTCAAGATGGTCGACTGCTCTGAGCGTCTGTGTTTGTAACAACTCGCCGCTCACAAGAAGTGCAGTTATTTTGAAAAATAAACCGAAAATTATACATCTTGGTCCCACACTATTTTTATTTTCAGGTTTATTTCAGTTAAAATGTACAAATCCAAATGTAATAAACACCATGGAAATGCAGGAAATGATGTGACTAAGTGACCTGGACCTGACATGAGCTGTTTCTATGACTTACACCAAGAAAGTCACGGAGCAAATGTACTTTTTTTTGTTTTTGTTGTATTGTGACGGCAATAAGTATTTTATTAGTTTACTTACAGACATGATAGTTTGCACTTTTGAAGCTCAGGCCCTACATTAATCTTTTGTTTTTATGTTTATGCATGTTTGCTGTGTGTTTTGCATGAAAGAGTGTCAATTTTTTTTTCTTTTTTCATTTGTATTTCTGGTCCTGTAGCTTTTATTACAGCTATATGACACAATGACACTAGTCTGATTCATCAGCCGGTTTCACTTTGCGGAAACCGTCTGACCTCGCAGTGTTAGAATTCGTTTGTTCGACAGTAGACGGGCACTTTTTTCATTTAACCAATCACTGCTATTTGGTCACGACGAATAATGAGCCACTAACTGGTAAATTAAGGAAGGAAGAAGGGCAATATCGTCTTTACATTTGATAAAATTCACAAAACATTCTCTTTGTTCCGTCTTTAAAGCCTCCATCTCGGGAATCGTTGCCAACACAGAATGTACGGCTTTTCGCTGATTGGCTGATGCCCGAACTCGCACTTCCAAGGTTTTTGCGAACTGTCTAGTGTATTCTGATTTCTGACCTAGTCACTGGAGAGAAATAAAATTGAGCAGACTTCAGCGTGCAGATTGTGACAAAAAAAAGGATGTATAACACTTCATTAGGAGGTAAAAGCGGGAGTTTTAATAGCAAAATTAAGAAACAAATCCAGGCGAAGACAAATGTACTCAAATTGCCTTTTAGTTTGGAAGAGTTAAACCTTAAAACTGCGTTCACTTTTTATTTGATTTAAAACAATATCACTGCTAATGACGAGTTATATGAAGCTAAATTTATCCTCAGAAGTGCCTTTCTATCCGATCACGCCGCTAAGAGTTCACTCAGAGTTGAAAGCGAGCGCTGAAGTAATTGAAATAATGACAATATTAAGTGTGTGTTGTGTTGTCAGATTGCGGTTTGGCTCGGGTGCTCAGACGGTGAAGCGGGAGACGAGTTTTTCTTCTGTGTTTTGGTCTCCGCCTCTCTCCCCCCCAAAAACATGACATTGTTTGGGACGCTTTACGCGCTTTCCCGGCTCTGCTCTGAAGGTTGTTAGCGAGCATCGAGTTTTTAGTTTTCTTGACACTTTTACAGTTTACTTTTCCACAAAAACAAGTGCGAGGAAGTGCTCCAAGCCGCCGGATTAGTCCTGACAAAATCTGTGAAGAGCCTGGTGCAACGGAGAGTCCTTCCTCTCAAATGTTCACTTTTTCTTTCTCTCTCTCTCTGTCGTTTTCTCTTCAGCTCCCCCTCTCTCTCTTTCCTTCTCCATCCCTCGCTCTTTCTTAATCCTGACAAAATCTGTGAAGAGTCTGGTGCAACGGAGAGTCCTGTCTTTTTTCTCTCTCTCCATCTTTCTCTATCCCGCCATCTCTCTCAATCTCTCGTTGTCTCTTTCTCTTCAGCTCCCCCTCTCTTTCTCTCTTCATCTCTCCATCTCTCTTACTAAAAAAAAAAAAAGTGTTTGGTCCTTTCTCTTTCTCTCAGTCTCTCTCCCGCTCTCTTCAGCTCCATCTCTTTCCATCTCTCCCTCCGTCGCTCTCTCGTCAGCTCCCCCTCTCTCTCCATCTCTCTCTATCCCTCAGTCTCTCCATCTCTTCAGCACCCTCTCTCTTTCTTCAGCTCCTATTCTCGCTCTCTCTCTCTCTCTCCATCTCTCTTTATAACTCAATCTCTCCATCTCTCTCACAGTCTCTCTCCACGTCCTTCTCTCTCCATCAGTCAATCTCTCTTTCTCTCTCTCTCCATCTTCCTCTATCCCCCCATCTCTAAACCTCTCTCTCAATCTCTCTCCCTCTCTCTCTTCAGGTTACTCTCTCTTTGTCTCTCTTTCTCCATCTGCCTCTATCCTCCTATCTCTAAATCTCTCTGTCAGTCTCCCTCTCTCCCCAGCTCTCACTCTATCTCTATCTCAATCTCTCTTCCTCTCTTCAGGTCCCCCTCTCTTATTCTCTCTCTTTTCATCTCTCTCTCCGTCTCTCTGAATCTCTCTCTCTCTCTCCAGTTTCCCCTCTCTGTTTTTTTCTCTCTCATCTTTCTCTTCCTCTCTCTTTTCCTCTCCTTTTCTCTTTCCCACTCCATCTTTCACCCCCTCCCCATCCTTTCTTTCTCTCTCCATCCCTCTCTCTCTCTTAGCCCTGACAAATCTGTTTAGAGCCTGGTGCAATGGAGAGTTTTTTTTGTTTTGTTTTTTTTCTCTCAATCGTGTGCGGTGTTTTTTTTTTTTTTTTTTTTTTTTTTTTTTTTTTTTTTTTTTTTTGACCAAACTTGAAGACTTTCGGAGTCTTCAGCGTTCGTGTTATGATTTGACCACCAGTGTTTTCCTTGTCTAACCCTTTGACGTGCATTGCTGCGGACATGTTTTGTAAAATGTAAAAAAAAAATTTAAATAAATAAAAAATCTGTTTATATGTGCAAGAAATGGAACAAAAAGGAAAGAATTCTGCAGTTCTGTTCAGCAACTCTGCTAAGACGTTAGTGAAAATACATAAATAAGTGCCCAGACTCAACCGCAAATATTTTGTATTTCAGGGGTAAACGGCAAATCCAAAATTAAATCAAGTAATTTGTTTAGCTCATTTGGAATTTGCGAAAAATTTTATAGATTTTTTGTAACATCATGATCGATTAACCCCCGATGGACTTGTTATGCCCGTGTTGTAGTCTTGGTTTGGTTCAGGTTTGGTCCTCTTTTAGACCTGTTCTAGTTCTGGATAAGTCTTGACTTATTTCCTGGTTCTGTCCCAGTTTGTGAAATAAATCGTGAATTTTTATTTTCTTAAAAATTTGGAAATTCTTAGCAGTAGTTCAAAGTTATTTTATCTTACCTTATGAATTCCGATAAATTTAAATACGTTGAGTTCCATGATGAGTTCAAGCGCTTTCCCTAAATTTTAGAGACCAAAGGGGTGTTTTTCCATGCAACAACTAGCATGCTTACACTGCACTTCCTGATTTTTGGACAACAGAACGCTTATTTAGATACGGACAACACACAGCGGACTTATTTTGACCTCAGGAGCTGCTTTTATAAAATATTAGGACTGGGACAAATACATGCGATAAAAAAAGTTGTGTACAAGGCTTTTTAAATCCGTTGGCGTAATTTCTCGCCCCACGACTCAAACGCGCACACTTTCGTCTCATGTTCTTGGACTGTTCTTGCCACAGGTCCTTTTCAAGTCCGGTTTATGAATGAGTGCAGCTGCTATTGGGGCTCGTTTCAAAGGATGGCGGGGCCGGCGTGGAGCGTTTGGCCCCGGGACCCGTTACAGCGCAGGGCCCCGTGTTAATCAGAGGTACCTGCCCCGCTCTAATGAGGTTTCTCACACGTTTTAATGGGAACGCAGCCTCGGGTTAGAAACATAAATTTGATGTTTACATGAAAAAGCGGCATTGTTACAACACGGGCGAGATCAGTGCGGTCCGAGCGGCCGGGGACGCCATGCAAATCAGAACGCCGGCGTGGAGTTTGAATGGATGAGAATTAAGTTTTCAACAACAAAATATATAAAAAATACTGTAAGTTATGAGAATTATGAATAAGATATTGAGATATTGAGATGTTAATAATGAGCATGTGAGATAAATGTGAGTCCAGTTCCCTCACTCTCTCTCTTTTTCTAGTCCTGGTTTAGTCGTGTTTTAGTCTTGGTTCAGTCCTGATTTACTTTTGGTTTAGTCCTGGTTTAATCCTGGTTTACCCCGATTTAGTCTTGTTTTAGTCCTGGTTTAGTCTTGATGTAGTCCTAGTTTAGTCCTGCTTTAGTCCTGGTTCAGTCCTGGTTTAGTCCTGATTTAGCCTTGGTTTAGTCTTGATTTAGTGTTGGGATAGTCCTGGTTTAATCCTGATTCATCCCAGGTTTAGTACTGGTGTAGTCTAAATGTAGTCCTGGTTTACTCCTGGTTTATTCCTTGATTTGTTCTGGTTTAGTCCTGGTTTATTCCTGGTTTAGTCCTGGTTTAGTCCTGATTTAGTCTTGGTTTACTCCTGGTTTATTCCTTGTTTTGTTCTGGTTCAGTCCTCGTTTAGTCCTTGTTTAGTCCTGGTTTACTCTTTGTTTTGTCCTGGTTTAGTCCTCGTTTAGTCCTGATTTGGTTTAGTCCTCGGTTTAGACCAGGTTTAGCCCTGATTTAGTCCTGCTTTAACCCTGGTTTAGTCCTGATTCAGTTCTGATTTAGTCTTGGTTTTGTTCAGTTTTAGTCCTGGTTTCCAAGGATCTAGTACTGCTTTTGTCCTATTTTAGTCCTGCTTTAGTCCTGGTTTAGTTTAGTCCTGCTTTAGTCCTGGTTTAGTCCTGCTTTATGTCCATGTTAGTTTCAGTTTGTGTTTGGTGGAATCCAGGCCTGGTGACGTTCTCTTGTGTGGAACAGAGAGGATACAGCTGTTTTTGTTTTGTTTTCATATTAATTGTTAAAGCCGTTGACACAGAACTCCAGTTGGTTCTTGTCTCCCCCTCGACGCCTGGTGTTATATCATGTCTGAGGAGAAAAGAGAGAGGAGAACGTGAAGTGGAGCACAGGGCTACAACCATTCTTAAAAGAAAGGGGAAAAAAAGAAGAAGAAGAAGATGAAACAATTAAAACAAACAACAAACAAACAAAAAAAAAAGTAAGGTTTGAATCAGGGCAAGATCCTGGAGAATAGTCGGTTCAGGTCGAGAAGAGGAGTAAAGAGTCCAACAGTGGAACTCTCAGCAGGAGCCTACTTCTTTCAAATACTCTCCTTCTCTCCATCTCTCTCACTTTCTCACTCTTTCTCCATCCCTCTCTCTCTCCATCTCCATTTTCTCTTCATTTCTCTTTTCTTCATGTCTCCCTCCATCCTTCCCCCTCCCACTCTCCACCTTTCTCTCTCTATCTCTCTCTCTCTCGCTCCACCTCTTTCCCTCTCTCCATCTCTCCTTCTCCATCTCCCTGTCTCTCTATATATCTCTCTAGCTCCTTTCTCTCTCTCCCTCTCTTCATCTCCCTCCTTCCCTCTCACTGTCCATCTCCCTCTCCATCTCTCCATCTCCCTCTCCATCTCTCCCTCCGTCTCTCCCTGTCCATCTCCCTCTATCCTTCTCTACCTCCATCTCTCTCCATCTCTCTATTTCCCTCTTAATTCTCTCCCTCCTTCTCTCTCTCATCTCCCTCCATCCCACTCTCTCTCTCTCCATCTCTCCACCTCCCTCACCATCTCTCCCTCCAACCCTCTCTCTCTCCATGTCCCTCTCCTTCTCTCTCTCCTTCTCTCCATCTTCCTCCGTCACTCTCTCTCTCTCTCTCTCCGTCTCTCTCCCTCCATCTCTCCCTCCTTCTCTCTCTGTCCATCTCCCTCTATCCTTCTCTCCCTCCATCTCTCTCCTTCTCTCCATCTCCACCTCTCCCTCCTTCTCTCCCTCTCTCCCTCCATCTCTCTTTCTCTTTCCTCCCATCTTTCTCCATCTCTCCCTCCTTCTCTCTCTGTCCAGCTCCCTCTATCCACCTCTCTCCATCTCAATCTTCTTTTTCCCCTCCTTCTCTTTCTCTCCATCTCCTTCCATCCCACTCTCTCTCTCTCTCTCTCTCTCTCCATCTCTGTATCTCCCTCTATCCTACTCTCCCTCCATCTCTCTCTCTCTCTCTCTCTCCATCTCTCCCTCACTCTCCTCTCCCTCCATCTCTCCTCTCCCTCCATCTCTCTCTCTCTCTCTCTCCTCTCTCTCTCTCTCTCTCTCTCTGTGCTCTCTGTGCTTTTCTCATCTGGATAATGGAACATTTCCTTAATTGGCGTGGTGCGTGGTGTGTGTACGGTGTGTGCGGTGTGTTTGTGCGTGATGTGTTTGTGTGTGCGGTGTGTGTGCTGTGCGTTACGTGGTGTGTGTGTTGCGTTACGTGGTGTGTGTGTGTGTGTGTGTGTGTGTGTGTGCGTGGTGCGTGGTGCAGGGGCCTCTTTGTTTGCCAACACGTCAGCACTAGAATTATTTCCAGTACATTTACAGCGCGTGGTGCTCGGTCGGCTCATTAAAGCCCTCCTGCCCAGATCGCTCGCATACGTCCGGGCTGGAAACGCGCGGGGAAGGGGGCCAAGCGGAGCCGTACTGCACCACTCCGCTCACACAACACACACACAACACACACACACAACGCACACAAACACACACACGACGCAGCACAACGCAGCACAACGCCGGGCTGGAGGAAAGCTGCTCGTCTCACTGTCACTGCTGCTCATTGGAAAATAATGGCCCCGGAATGAAAACACTGTTGAGGTTTTGAAAATACACGTGAGGTGAGAGGGCTTTATTCATTTGAGACACAATCACTGCAAATTTGACACTTCTGAAATTCTGAAATGACACAGTTTGAGTTTCTTTTAAATGGATTTATTTATACAAACTACAAACCGCAAACTTTTTCATCATTTCCATCCCGCGTTTGAGCAAATGTTGTCTTGCCCCAGTCCAGATCAGTTCTATAAGCAGCTGCTGATGTCAAAATAAATCCGCTGTGTACTCTCTGCGTCTATTATAAACCTGTCTGATAATCAGGAAGTGTGCGTTAGCATGCTCGTTGTCGTTAACTTATTCTTCACGTACTGTGCTTTACCTGTACCGAGCATCCAAATGATTCACCGCGATTAGTACGTACTGTAAGTGCTTCTCGCAACGGAGACCGGAGTGGGCTTTTGCTGTCGCAGTAGAGCTGGCAACTAGCATGCTAACGGGCCAGTTCCTGATGATCTGATTAAAACGCGGTGATCCAAACGTGTTCCTCATTTACGCTATGCATTCTTAATGTACTGAATGAGTTCAGTGCTGTTCAGAGTTCAGAGAAGAATTCACAGTAAATCTAACAACTAGCATGCTAACAGTGCACTTCCTCATTCTGGGACAGTAAAATTCTATAACTAGAGGCATACAGGACACCACTTACCTCATACATGTATACCTCAATGATGTTAAGTATTCCAAGCATTCTAATTCACAACTATCAGAAGTCAAACCGGATGCTAGCATGCTAACTGTGCACTTCCTGATTCTCAGATAATAAAACACTTTCTGTCATATATACCTCAATTATGTTACGTTTTCCTAGCATTGTAATTATTCATAGAGTTGAGTTTAGTGCGATTCACAACTATCAGAAGTCAGATTGGAGTTTGCTGTTGCAGTATATCTAACAACTAGCATGCTAACTGGCCAGTTCCTAATGATGTAATTAAAACTCAGTGATCATTTACACTATACATTCCTAATGGCCTGAATGCTCACAGCATTTAGTTGAGCTCTATTCGCAATTTTCAGAGGTCAGATTGGAGTTTGCCGTCTGAGTTAATCTAACAACTAGTATGCTAACTGTGCACTTCCTGATTCTCAAATAATAAAACACTTTTTGTCATATATACTTCAGTTATGTTACGTTTTCCTAGCCTTCAAATTATTCACAGAGTTGAGTTTAGTGCCTTTCACAAATATCAGAAGTCAATTTGGAGATTGCCGCTGTGGTAAATCTAACAACTAGCATGCTAACAGACCAGTTCCTGATGATCTGATTAAAACGCAGTGATCCAAACGTGTTCCTCGTTTATGTCATTCACTCTTAACGTCCTGATTATTCACAACGTTGAGCTGAGCGCCGTTCCCAACTTTCAGAGGTCAGATTGGAGTTTGCTGCCGTGGTAAATCTAACAACTAGCATGCTAACAGGCCAGTTCCTGATGATCTGATTAAAACGCAGTGATCCAAACATGTTTCTCATTTATGTCATTCACTTTTAATGTCCTGATTCTTCATAACGTTGAATTTATCGTGATTCTTAAATTTCAAAAGTCAGATTGGAGCTTGCCGTTGGAATTAATCTAACAACTAGCATCCTAACTGCACACTTCCTGATTCTCGGATAATAAAACACG
Organism: Boleophthalmus pectinirostris; assembly: GCF_026225935.1. Lineage (NCBI taxonomy): Eukaryota > Metazoa > Chordata > Actinopteri > Gobiiformes > Gobiidae > Boleophthalmus > Boleophthalmus pectinirostris. The sequence goes on along the minus strand of NW_026571115.1, from coordinate 1,257,987 downwards.
TTATTACAGTTTCTCAAACAGATACCTCTATTATTGTATGAATTCCAGGCATTCTAATTATTCACAAAGACGAGTTTAGCGCGATTCACAACTTTCAGGGGTCAGATTGGAGTTTGCCTTCGCAGTAAATCTAATAACTAGCATCCTAACAGTGCACTTCCTCATTCTCGAACAATAAAACTTGATGATTGGAGGCATACAGGACATATTTTGATGTCAAGAGCTGCTCATACTTGAGGAAAGACACATTTTGGTGAAGTATCTGGAAAAAAAAGTTGGATCGAGCCACTTGAAGTACAATATTTACCATTTGTTTCTCCATTTGTTGAAAAATGTCAGATTTGACGAGGTAATATTTTGGTTTCGGGGATGTAATACGAGTCTTGCTGCATAAAATCAACACTCTGCGGAAACACACCGAGGGAAGGGGGCCGAGCAGAACCCTACCGCACGGCTCCGCTCACGACAACACAACACAACAGAGGCTGGAGGAGAGAAAGCCGCTCGCCTCCCTGTCACCGCCGCTCATAGCAAAATAATGGCCCGGGAATGAATATAGAGGTTTGAAAATACATGTATTTATGGAAGCAGAAAGTGCAGCGAGACAAGTGGATGTGAGGTGAGTTAGTGAGATGAGACGCATATAGCCACGAGCGCAGATCTGTCCGTCTGCAGGAGATGGAAGAATTATCCTGACACTTGGAAATGGTTAAATTACAGAAGATGTATCGGAGGATTTGGTTTAGTATTGAAATTCGACACAATCATTTAAATCAAGTTAAAATCGAAACATATTTGTTATAGACCCAATAAGACTTGACTGGAGCTTCTGTATTGTTAACCTTTGGTAGTGTAGATTGAGATTGCCCTCACATGTGTTCAGATGTAGTTTCCAGTATTGGTTTTGGTTATAGAACTTAAATCAGGCATGTCCAAACTAACATGTCCAAACTAACATGTCCAAACTAACATGTCCAAACTAACATGTCCAAGTACGGCCCTCAGACAGATTTCTCTTGGCCTCAGCCATCCAGGTGAATTGGCCCAAATTACTTTTTTTTTTTTTTTTTTTTACTGCAAGTTTGTTTGAAAATCTACCTTGATAAAGCTAATGGTCCCGGTCAAGCAGAAGTAAACATCAAGGCCAAAAATTCAAGTTAATGCATCTGATATAAAAATGTATTGAACAGATACATATGTACTCTAGTTTATGAAACTGTTGACCTTTTTTCTGTACCATTTTTGGTTCTAAAGTTCCATACGTTTTAAACAGACCATGTATGAAACATGGAACAAAAATTATTTCCCAAATTTCAAAGACCTGCAAATCATGTCAATAAATGGATGTATTTCATCATATCTTGTGTTATTCCATCTTTGAACGTTGATGAAGGTACATGATTTAAAAAAAAAATATATATATATATATATAATGATACAAATTTGCTTGGAAGGACTGACATATTTTATAGAAATAGTTTCCTTTCATTTTGAAGTAATATTAAAGTATTTGAAAGAAAAAAGCGACAAATGATGTAAAATCCTGCACCTTCTACTTGTTTGTACAATTTTCCCTCCGTTACTTTTCCTCCGTTACCATGACCTTTCTTAATAAAAAATCTCATGAGTCAAAAAGTAAGAGGTTTTTCAACCTAATCTTGAACCATATGGTAGAAAACTATATGAAGCAAAATATTCAAACCAGTTTGTTAAGGATATGGAAGTGAGAACCAAGAGTTATCACTGTTTGGATTTATTGCCCAAAAAGTGCTGCATATTTCATTTCCTCTCCGTTACGACATGAGTTTTTAAATTTTTTGTCTTGAACTTGAAAGAATATCACAGGTTTAACTTGACCCTGTTGGAGTGTAACTCTTTCCTACATTCTGATACTTTACTTATTTCAATAGTCCCTCTAGTTTCTGAATAATTTAATTTGAATGTAAAAAAATCTGCCTGTTTCCCTCCGTTACCGCTTGACTGGACCCTAATATTTAATATTTAGTGTGTGGTTTTAAGGATCTTAGCAGGAATAAAGTCTGTTGGTTCATTCTAATGTGTTAAACATGCACACATTTCAATTATTCACTGTAATGAGCACCAGTCTACGGCCCACGATCGATATGTGGCCCTTGATGAAAAAAGTTTGGACACCCCTGGCTTAAATGATTATTAAAAGCCTGATTCGTAAATTCCCTACCGTATTTCGCCAAACACAGACGTCCGGTGTTAATACTTGTCCTGTGCGAATCTGTGTTGCGATGTTTGTTGTTGTAATTGTGCGCTTTTTCTGTCTTTCTTTTCTTTCCGCGTTCTTTTCTCTTTCAATCTGTGTGTCAGTGAGACTAAAATGGAATCATTTACAGACTTTGCTCGCTGCAAGTAACACAGAGGCGGGGCGGTAATGTGCAATTGTCTAGTGTCAAAGTGATATGGTGGTGGTCGTTGGGGCCGATGGAGCAGATTGGCAGTTTTTGTTTATCTATTTTAATTTATATAGAGTCTATATAAATAAAAATCTTCTTGTCTCCATGGTCGTACAAACTAAAAATAATGATAAAGAAGGCACAAAGTTTATTGTTTGTTACAAACTAATAATAACGAGAATGATTTATTTATTTATTTATTTGTTTGTTTATTTATTTATTCATTTATGATCATACAAACTAATAATAATGACAAAAAGGTGCAAAATGTATCATTTATGATCAAAGTAAAAGGCAACGTTAAAGAAAATGTTAAAGAAAAGCACGCATTTAGTTAATGGCCGTAGAATGTAAAGCAAACAGCAACTAGGAATTTTATTTATTTTTTATTTATCTAAAGTCTATATAAATAAAAATCTTCTTATCTCAATGGTCGTACAAACTCTAAATAATGATAAAGAAGGCATAATAGTTTATCGTTTATGGTCGTACAAAATAATAATAACATTAATGAAGTTTATCGTTTATGATCATACAAAATAAACCACAATCAGAATGATTTATTTATTTATTTATTTATTTTTCAATTTATGGTTGTACAAACTAATAATAATGACAAAAAGGTGCAAAATTTATCGTTTATGATCAAAGTAAAAGGCAACGTTAAAGAAAATGTTTAAACAAAAAGATGCGTTTAGTTAATGGCCGTAGAATGTAAAGCAAACAGCAACTAGCAATTGAAATTTTTTTAAAATTTATTTATATAGAGTCTATATACCTAAATATCTTCTTGTCTCCATGGTCGTACAAACTAAAAATAATGATAAAGAAGGCATAAAGTTTATTGTTTATGATCGTACAAAATAAACCATAATGAGATTGATTGATTGATGTACAAACTAATAGTAATGACAAAAAAGGCACAAAATGTATCGTTCATGATCAAAATAAAATGTTAAAGAAAAGCATGTACTTCGTTAATTACCATAGACTGTAAACCCAGCAACAACTAGCATGCTAACACGCACTTCCTCATTATACAGAATTCAATGCAGACGATGCACAGATGACATTATTTTTCCTCAAGAACAGATTATATAAAATGTCTGGACTGGAGTAAGACACGTTTTCCTCAAATACACATAAACTTGCGTTTGGTTTTCCGTACAACTTCTTCCGAGTTAATTCCAAACACTGTCGCGAACACTCCGAAGTCTCCCACATTACTAAAAAAAACTCTACGTGGTTCTATATCTTCCGTTTCTCGTGTGCTGTATGTGTTATTGCGGAGGAACAATTCCGAAGACGCGGACGACGGCGACGACGGGAGACGGGACCCGGAATCCACTTATCCGAGCTCACGTGACGGTCCGGAGCGCCGTGTAAAAACCCTTCTTCTATCTGTTTACTCTTATTGTTTCCTCCCGTCATAAAGTCCCGGTCCCGGCAGCTCCTCGCGCCTTTTCCCACTTTTCCTCTTATCGGCGGAGTTATGCGCGGAGCCTGCGTGATCCGTATCTTTAAATTTGATTGAGGGCATTTGCAGGGGGCTGTTATTGCATTTCACGTTTATTGTCTAGCAGCAGTTTTTTTTTGTTTTTTTTTCGTGCTTGTTTTTAATGTCGGGTTGGAGATTTCCGAGGTTGGAGCGGTGATCCTTCCTCATATCGCTCATTAGTTGGAATGCAGAGAGCCGTTTCTCTTTCTTCGGTTTCTCTCTCTCTCTTTTTCTCTCCTCCGTTCATTTGTTTATCCCCCTTTCACGCCCACCACCATAATTGCCTCTCTTACTTTCTCTCTCTTCTTTTTCCCCTTCTCTCTCTCACTTCCAGTTTCCTTCCTTTCGCCCCCCCCCCCCCCATTTCCTCTTCCCCTCTCCTTCATCCTCCCTCTCTCTATCCACATCTCTGTCCCTCTCTTTCTTCTAAAACCTTTCTCTCCACTTGACTCTTTTCTTCTCTCCCTTCCTCTCTCTTCTCCCTCCACTCCCAACCTCCCTTCTCTCTTTCTTTCTCTCCGTTCTTCTCCCCCCTCTCTCTTTCTCTCCCTGTTTCCTTCCTCCATCTCTCTTTCTCTCCCTTATCTATGTCATCCCTCTGTTTTCTCTCCCCTCTCTCCATCTCTCTCCCCTCCTTCTTGCTTCCTCTCTCTTTCTCTCTCTCCTCTCTGCCCCTAACCATTCTCACTCTCTTCTTCTCTCAATCTTTCTCCCCTCTCCTCCCCACTCTCTCTTTCCCTATCTATCCATCCTTTCTTCCGTCTCCCCCTCTCCAACATCTTGCCTGGCTCTCCCTATCTTTTTTCCCTCGCTCCCTCTCTTTCTCTCCCTTATCTATTTCCCCTCTTTGTTTTCCTTTCCTCTCTCCTTCATCCTCCCTCTCTCTATCCACTTCTCTGTCCCTCTTTTTCTATCAGCCTTTCTCTCCACCCCATGCTCTCTCTTTCTCTCCTTCCTTTAACTTACCTCCCTTTCACACCCACCACTGTAATTGCCTCTCTTACTTTCTCTCTCTCTTTCTCTCCCTTCTTCTCCCCCTCTCTCATTCTCCCATTCTCTCCATCTCTCTCTTTCACTCCTTTATCCATTTCCGTCCTTTGTTTTCTCTCCCCTCTCTTCATCCCTTCAACCTCCTTCTTGCTCCCTTTCTCTTTTTGTCTCTTCCTCTCTCTTTTCCCTCCACCCCAAACTTCTTTCTTTCTTTCTCCCTTCCTCTTCCCGACCTCTTCTTCTCTCACTCTTTCTCCCCTCTCTTCCCCTCTCTCTTTCTTTGTCTCATCCTCCCTGTTTCCTTCCTTTCACCCTCTCACTCCCTTCTCTCATTCTCTCCATCTCTCTATTTCTCTCCCTTATCTATTTCCCCCCCTCTTTCTTTCCTCTTCGTCTCTCCTTCATCCTCCCACTCTCTCTCTACCCACATCTCTGTCCCTCTCTTTCTTTCAACCTTTCTCTCCACTCTCTTTTCTTTCTCTCGCTTCCTCTCTCTTCTCCCTCCACCCCCAACCTTCCTACCCTCTCTCGCACTTCTTCTACCTTCTCCCCTTCCTTCCTTCCCTCCATCCTACCCCCTCTCCTCCCCTCTCTCTCTTTCTCTATTCCTCCTTCCTCCATCACCTTACCTCCCTCTCCCGATCTCTTCCTCAATCTTTTTTTTTTTCAAATACTTCTCTCTCTCACTCTCTTTCTCTCCCACGTTGCTCCCTCTCTTTCTCCCACACCCCGAACCTTCTCTCTCTTTTTCTCTCCCTCCTTTTATTTACCCCCCTTTCACGCCCACTACCATAATTGCCTCTCTTACTTTCTCTCTCTTCTTTTCTCTTTTCTCTCTCTTGCTTCCAGTTTCCTTCCTTTTGTTCTCTCACTCCCTTCTCTCATTCTCCCCATCTCTCTCTTTCTCTCCCTTATCTGTTTCCTCTTCCCCTGTTCTTCATCCTCTCTTTCTCTCTCTCTATCCACATCTCTGTCCGTCTCTTTCTTTCAACCTTTCTCTCCACTCCACTCTCTTTTCTTACTCTTGCTTCCTCCAACCTCAACCTTCATACCCTCTCTCTTTCTCTCCTACTTCATCCCTTCCCTCCATCCATCCTACCCCCTCTCCTCTCCACTCTCTCGTTCTCTATCCCTCCTTCCAACATCTTACCTCTCTCTCCCGATCTCTTCCTCAGCCTTTTATTTTATTATTTTTTTCAAATACTTGTCCCTCGCCTCTCGTCTTTCTCTCCCACGTCGCTCCCTCTCTTTCTCCCACACCCCTTACCTTCCCTCTCTTTTTCTTTCTCTCTTTCTCCTCCATCCCTCCATCCCTCCCTCTATCGTCTGTGTGCGAGCGATCCCGGTGCGCTATAGCGTAGTCCAGCCATTACCCAGTTTAACAATGTGCAGCAGGCAGAAAAGTCCATTATTTCGGTAGCTCATCATCTCAAGCATCCACTCGAAACAAAAGGCCTTCATTGTGGAGGACCATCTATCACTTAAAGTCAAGCGAAAGGAAAGAAATAAGACCAAAACACACACAAACGCCACGCGACTGCTGCCGGGATGGACGGAGAGAAGAAGAAGAGAGAGAGGAGACGGAGAAGGAAAGGACGTCGCAAAAAACAAAAGCAAAACACACGCAAAGAAACAAGACCAGGGATCGGCGTGGAAGTGCGGAGAGAAAGAATGAAATGAGGGAGAAAGAGAGAAAGAAGAGAGAGAAGAGAAAAGAAAAGAAAGAGAGGGAGACACAGAGAGAAAGAGAGAGAGAAGGACCAAAACACAAAGAAGCAAAAAAAGGAATTGCTGTGGAAATGGACAGAGAGGGAGAGATGAAGAAAGAGAGAGAGAGGGACAGATGGAGAGAAAGTGAGAGAGAGAGGGGGAGAGGACAAGACCAGGGATTGGAGTGGCGTGGAAATGGGGAGAGAGAAGAGAAAAGAAGGAGAGAGAGAGAAAAATAAGATCAAAACATTAAGAATCAAGAAACAGAATCGCTGTTGAAATGGACAGAGATGGGGGAGAGATGGAGAGAGATGGAGAGAGAGAGAGGGAGAGAGGACAAGGCCAGGGATCGGCGTGGAAATGGAGAGAGAGAAAGAATGAAACAATGAAGAGAGAGAAAAAGAGAGAGAGAAAAAAAAATAAGACCAAAACACAGGAAAAGAAACTGGTGTGGAAATGGACAGAGAGATGGAGAGAGTTGGAGAGAGAGAGAGAGAGAGAGGAAGAGAGGATAAGACCAGGGACTGGCGTGAAAATGGGGAGAGAGAAAGAATGAACTGAGGGAGAGAGAGAAAAAGACCAAAACAGAAATAATGAAGAAAAGGAATCACTTTGGAAATGGACAGAGAGGGAGAAATGGAGGAGAGATGGAGCGAGAGAGAGAGATGGAGAGAACAAGAACAGGGATTAGTGTGGAAATGGGGAGAGAGAGAGAGAGAGAGAGAGAGAGAGAGAGAGAGAGAAAATAAGACCAAAACACAAAGAATCAAGAAACGGATTTGCTGTGGAAATGGACAGAGATGGAGAAATGGCGGAGAGATGGAGAGAGAGCGAGAAAGAGAGAGAGAGATGAAAGAGAGGAAGAGACAAAAAAAAAAAAAAAAAAAGACCACAAAAGAAAGAATCACAAAAAGAGAGATAGATGAGAGACAGAGGAGAGATGGAGAGAGAGAGGGAGAGAGGACAAGACCGAGGATCGGCGTGGAAATGGGGAGAGAGAAAGAATGAAATGCAGGAAAGAGAAGAGAAAAGAAAGAGAGAGAGCGGGAGAGAATAAAAATAAGACCAAAACAGAAAGATTAAACAAAAGGGAAATGGAAACCGAGAAAGAGAAAGAGTGGAAGAAAAGAGAGAGAGAGACTCAGAGAGATGGAGAGAGTGATCTTGAGAGAGAAAGAGGACTATATAGGGGGACCGTCTCAAAAAATAACACCAAAACAAACAGACCAGACCAATAATTGCTGTGGAAATAGAAAAAGAGGAGGAGAGATATAGACAGAGAGAGATAAATAAGAGGAGGAAGAAGAGAGAGAGAGAGAAGGAGCAAAAGAAAGAAAGAGAGAGAGAGAGGACATCACTTTAACAGCAGCCAGATGAGGCGCAATGAGGAACAAGTCGTACCGCCTCCTATAGCGGGAATAAGTGGAGGAGTTTAGCAGCGAGGAGCCGGATCTTAATGGGATATTGTTGAACTAAAGTTGTTAAATTGGACAAAACTGGAGCTCGGAATCCTCGTGTAAAGAATATGTGGAAATCTAGAGCCGGAATTTGACAGCTGATATCATAATAGTTGCATAAATGTGTTTTCAGCTTGAACTTTTCTCGATTTTGCGCCCAAAATCTGTTACATAATTCTTCTGGTGTAAAGTTATATATTGGCAATGCTTGTGCGCTTCTAAACACTATTCAAATTCCGTCACCTTGGTTCAGTTTGGACGCTTTGTACCAGTTTTTTGTGATGTAAATAGGCCGAAAATATCACGCAGACATTAAACGTAAACTTGTAAAGTGGATCTGCTGTTGACAGTTTCACAACTCATTGCATTTGCTTTCGAAATCGCTTTCTACCGTGTTATAATGTTGTTTCCCTGTCAAAAACATGCCCTAAAGTGGTTTCATATGTCAGAACAAACGCAAACGCTGTGACAAATACAAATGCGACAACACAACAAAAGCCATAACAAACCAAAAAATACCACAACGGAAATGACCGCAGGACTCTATTTTCCAACGGACCGATCAAGCGGCAAGTGAAGAAGAAGAACTACTAATGATTTATTTACTTACTTTTACTTACCTTTCCAACTTCTCCGTTCCTTTACTTTTCACGTTGTAGTTCTTCTTCTTCACTTGCCGCTTGATGGGTCTGTCGGAAAATAGAGTCCCGTGGTCACTTTCGTTGTGGCTTTTTGATGTGTTGTGGCATTTTAATGTGTTGCGGCATTTGCGTTTGTATTGTGACGTTTGTATTTGTTGCGGCGTTTGCATTAAAATAGAATCCCGCGGTCATTTCCGTTGTGGCTTTTTATGGTGTGTTGTGGCTTTTTGTTGTGTTGTCGCATTTGTATTTGTTACAGCGTTTGCGTTTGTTGTGACCCCGTCTCGGCTTCCGTACTGATCACATTCTAAACATCATTCTGTTTATGTACATTTAACATGACGCTGGAATTGCTCAAACTGTACAAATAAAAGATACTTACCCAAGTACAGCGTTACAATAGTATTTATCATGAATGCAGTTTTTTTCACCCATAAATTGGCGTTTCTACCCTCAACGAGAACGCCTCCTGTTTTTACCTTACGTTCCCTAACTATCCGTCCATAGAAGATAGAAACATACTTTTTTTTTCCTTGTACAGCTGAGACTTACCGATTTCCGACCATATTTCCGTCATTATCCTACATCGCGTGCCCGCTGCATGAAGACCTAGGGAAACGAGTGTCCAATAGGAACTTTTTTCCACTAAACCCATGCTCTGGAATTGCTCAAAGTGTACAAATAAATGATACTTACCTAAGTACAGCGTTACACTAGTATTTGTCATGAATGAAGTTTTTTTCATGTCCAAATAATTGCACTTACAGCAGTAGACCTATTACTGTGTTGAAAATACTGAAGGAAGTAGGCAGTACAATATTATTTATGTATTTATTATTATTATTATTATTATTATTATTATTATTATTATTATTATTATATTTATTCATAATGTATTCATTTTTATTAATTTTATTTATTTTTCTGAAGAGAACATGAGGTAAAAACGGGAGGCATTCCAGTTAAAGGAAGAAACGCCCATTTACGTTCCGCAGAATGGCGATATTGGATTGTGCTGTTATAGCGCTCTGAAGGTGGTGTGACTTAAAGCAGAGAGCAAAGGGTGAAGAGTGTCAAAAACAAAAGTTAATATGTTGTTTTTGGTGAATATAGCGTTTTCGAAACAATAAAACGTAACACGGCGATGTAAATATGTTATGTGTTGGCAGTTATACCCCATAGAAGTAAAATACCGTCTCTTTAATATTAATAGCGAGCAAATATTGACAGTGATGACAGGTGACGTTTCTTGCTCGAGGACACAACAGAAGTACACATTTGGAAGCAGAGATTAAACAACTTTAATTTGTCTTTATAAACTGATATAAAAACAAATCAAAGTGGTTTAATGCGATCGCTCTTCCAAACGTCGCCATTACCAAATATGAATTCTGATATTTTCATTTCCTCTTTTATGTGCAGTATGTCCGATTTTTTACTACCCCAACATTTGTTAAAAAATGTCAAATCTGACTCGGTAATATTTTGGTTTCATGGTTGTAACACGAGTCACGCTGCGTAAAATCAACATCCCCGGAAAAGAAAAGTGTTCGGTGGTTTATGCGGGCCTCGGAGTACAGCCGTGTCTTAATTAAACCCCAAACAGCTCTTGTAATTCTCAAAGTGATGCTGTAAAATAAAAAAGAATTGTCCCAAAAACTCGTATCGTTCCGGCTGTAACCAATACTCGTAAACTGTGTGATTGGGAAACAAAGATCGGAGCTTGTAAAACGTCTCTGTCTCTCTGCATCTGCTCATTTAAAGGTGCACTGTGGAACTTTTCCGGTGGAGAGTCCATCACCTGCTTGTTTCTGTGGAGATGCCATTGCTCTGCTTATGTTCTAAATTAAACAGCTCTGCCTTACATTTAAACAGTTACAGGTGGTTTTATAGCTCAAAAATACATCAAAAAACAGACATTCTGACTGTGAGCGGGTTACCTCTCCACAGACCTGACCTGTAACTTGGTCTGGTTTGGTCTCCATGACGATAGAAAGTTTTAATACCATACTGTGAAACATTCCAGACAAAGCAAAAACATCTTCATGAAGAAAAGCATTTGACTCACCTTCCTCTAGAAAACTTACACAATGCGCCTTTACCCAAACCTCTCCACAGATCTGACCTGTAACTTGGTCTGGTCTCCATGAAGATAGAAAGATGTAACCCTTCTAGACCAACAGTATCGTATACGATAAGTGGGAATATGTTTTATATAACTGTACATAACTTTCTAACCATAAAAGATAGAAACATACTTTTTTTTCCCTTGTAAAGCTGAGACTTACAAGTTTCCAAGCATATTTCCCACATTATCCTACGACACACGCCTGCTTCGTGATGACGTAGGAAAACAACTTTACGCTCGATCCATTTTGATTGAGTCAAACTTTGCCAAAGAGTGTCGAGAGTCAAACTGGTCGACTGCCCTGAGCGTCTGTGTTCGTAATAACTGAAAAAGCCGCTCTAAGTGCAGCTATTTCTCAAATAAATGGCAAATTACACATCTTGGTCTGGTCTGAGTAACGGAACATCCCCCTGTTTATTTAGCTCAAAATGTACAACTCCAAATGTAATAAACACCATGGGAATGCAGAAAGTGATGTGTCTTGGTGCCCTGGACCTGACAGGAACTGTTTCCATGACTGGCACCAGGAAAGTCATGGGGCCATTCCGCTTTTTTGTTTGTTTTGAGGCAATAAGGGTATCTTTATTTTACTTACAGAATTGATATTTTGCACTTTTGTAGCTAAGACCCTAAATCAAGCATTTTTTATGTCCATAAAGTTGTTGAGTGCCAGTTTTATTTTGCGTTTTTTGGGGGCTTGTTTTGGTCCTTTTTCTGGTCCTTGAGCTTTTATTACAGCCACATGACACAACTACAGCAGCAGATTGTGAAATAACAGGTTGTACTGAAAAAAAGGATGTATAACACTTCATTAGGGGGTAAAAGGGGGAGTTTTATTAGCAAAATTAATAAATAAATCCAGGCGAGGATGGATGTACTAAAATTGCCCTTAGGTCTGGAAGGGTTAAAGCCATACAAACATTTGACGGACCCTCCGCTACAAAAGTTACACAACGTGCCTTTAACCGAACCGTCACACAAATCAAAGACTCTAATCAAAATTTGATCCGTTAATTGATCTTTCCTCTTTGCTACGGCGATCCCCGCAGACTCCGACCCCTTCGCCCCGTCCCGCCCCTCCTCCTCCACCCCTCTTCCACATAAACTCTGTTCATTAGCACTGATCAAACACGGCGCTGATGCTAGCCGAGAGCGCCATGATGGCTGTTTCCGCACGGTTCTCTTTGGGTTGCAGGACAGGTCTCCCTCGGCGGATGTCGGCAGCACATTTGGGACCGCTCGGCTCTTTGAAACCGCTTAGACCAGTCAAACAATGCGCTCCAACTTTTACCTACAACTCTTTAACTCCTCAAAGCAACCCCGCGGAGATGTCTTCACCCTTTTGAATAATACGCTTGATGTGCCGGAAGGGAGGGCTTTTATCTTGGGAGCGGTTCTTAAAGGCGCTGTACCTAAATTTAACTTTAAAACTCGAAAAACACAGCTAGTTGGTGTTAAATGGTTCGCAGGGGTCCAAAGTTGTTCCTCGCTCACCTTATGCATTCACAGCATCGCAATCATCCATCACCATGAGTTTATAAGAGCTTTCCATAACTTTCAGAGACCAGTGTGGACTTTTTCCATCTTTTCTGTCTTTTCCAAGCAACAACAACTAGTATGCAAATGAGCACTTCCTAAATATTGACAATAAAGCTCTTTATGGCTACGTTCAGACTGTAGGGCTTAATGCTCGATTCGGATTTGTTTGTAAAATCAGTTTTTTTGCGCGGTCGTTCACATTTCCAGCTAAATGCGACTTGTACGTGATCTCCAGTGTGAACTTTAAACTCCCCAAAAGTGTCCCGCATGTGCGTCGGACGACACGACGACATCACACACAGCGAGCGTGCTCAGTGTTTACGGAAGCCGCTTAAACGTTGAGCTTGTCTCCCAGAATATGATCCACTACTTCGTAAAATGGACAGGGTACACGTCCACGGCCGCTTCGTTTGTTTGAGTCTTTAGCCTCTTGGTATTTGGCTCTCAGGCTCTTTATTTTTCCTTGACATTGGAACCAGGACCGCCTGTAGCCGCACTCAGCCATTTCTTTGGGAATCATTTAAAAAACGCCCAGTTTGGACCAAATACAGCGATCCCCCCCAAATATGAATGAACTCACTAACCTCACTTTCCCTCCGTTGACAAAACTCTGAGCCTGATGTGTAGGTGGATGAATGTGACCTGGCCGTTCAGACTGAACTCGCATGTCAAAAGATCGGATATGTATCAGTTTTAGGAGCACATATCCAAGTGATCTGGGTTGGGTTTGAAAAAACTGGATCTGTGTCATTCAGACTGTCATTAAAAGATCAGATACAGGTCGGATAGGGGCGAAAAAATTGGATTTGGGATTCAGGCTGCAGTCTGAATGTACAGTAGACATATTTTGACCTCAAGAGATGCTTATACAAAATATCTCTATCTCAGGTTTTGCTCAAATACATGGAAAAAAAATTAAGCACAGGCTCTTTAAACCTGTGTTCTCCATTGATTACTTGGTTGTATTTTCTTAGTTCTGATGTTGAGATATAATATACGTGAAATCACTAATTAAGGCATGAGTTACTTGATTTAAAATGGCATAAGTAACAGTTGTAAGAAGAACCAGTATTTTGTTGAAATATTGATTTCTTTTGCTCAGAAAAAGTTGAATTGCTGCAGTAGATTACCGTACCACAAACATTTTTTAATATTTTGTTGCTTTTCTGGTGTGAAGCTTTAATTTTGAGCTGCAATTATATGTGAATTATATGTTATTGCTTCCAAAGTTTGTACAGTTATTCTCCTGTAACTTCTGAGATCGCATTTGTTTTTCACAGGTTTTGCTATGTGGTTTTAAAAATCATAATATCGGTTTTGGTAAATGTTGGACAAATATTAGATGTCGATAGTTTACAGTTTTTGATTGAAAAGTTGTTATATTGCAGATTTGTTATGGTTTGTGAAAAGTGAAAAGTCAATTTATGATTTCATTGTAGTTTAATTTTGTTTAAGGGCTTTGTGATATGGATTTTAAAATTGTTTTGGCAAATATCGGTTGTCGGACACATCAGAAAGACAAATTTTTGATATCGTATTGACTCAAAAACTCCATATCAACCCGTCCTTAGTAATTTTTTTCCAGTTTCGATCTAACCTTTCGTGTTTCTCTTTTGTCTCCTCAGGGTAACCAAGAGGCCACCAACCCTCCGGAAGCCATGGCCCAGCCGTACACCCCCGCCCAGTACCCCCCTCCCCCACAGAACGGCATCCCCGCCGAGTTCGCCGCGCCACACCCACTGCCCACGCAGGACTACACGGGCCAGAGCCGCGTGCCCGAACACGCCATGACGCTGTACACGCCCGCGCAGACACACAGCGAGGCGCCCCCTACAGACACGCCCACGCCCAACACCACGAGCGCACCGGTCAGTGTCCTCCACCACCTCAGCACCTCATGCTGTCAGCAGCACATGCTCCAAGTACGAACGCATGATTACTCCTCCATATCCTCCATAAGTCACCACAGAGCCACATTTTGAAGTTACGCTTGAAGATTTGTGTTTATCTGAGGCCGTGTTCACACCTGACCTGGTTTAGTCCTGGTTTAGTCCTGGTTTATTTTTAAGTTAAGTCCTGATGTAGACTTGGCTTGGACCTATTGAGTCTTGGTTTAGTCCTGGTTTAGTCCTGGTTTAGACCTCTTTTTTTCTAAGTTTAGCCTTGATGTAGATTTGGCTTGGACCTGTTCAATCCTAGTTTAGTCTTGGTTTAGTCCTGTTAAGTCCTGGTTTAGTCCTGGTTTAGACCTCTTTTTTTCTAAGTTTAGCCTTGATGTAGATTTGGCTTGGACCTGTTCAATCCTAGTTTAGTCTTGGTTTAGTCCTGTTAAGTCCTGGTTTAGTCCTGGTTTGTTTTAAGTTCAGCCTTGATGTAGATGTGGCTTGGACCTGCTCCATTCTGGTTTAGTCCTGGTTTAGTCCTGATTTGTTTTAAGTTTATCCTTGATGTAGACGTGGCTTGGACCTGTTCAATCCTGGTTTAGTCCTGATTTGTTTTAAATTTAGACTTCATGTTGATTTGTCTTGGACCTGTTCAGTCTTGGTTTAGTTCTGGCTTAGTCCTGATTTGTTTAAAGTTAAGTCTTGGTGTAGATTTGGCTTGGGCCTGTTCCGTCCTGGTTTAGTCCTGGTTTACTTTTAAGTTAAGTCCTGATGTAGATGTTGCTTGGACCAGTTCAATCCTGGTTTAGTCCTGGTTTAGTCCTGGTTT
This sequence comes from Boleophthalmus pectinirostris, assembly GCF_026225935.1. NCBI lineage: Eukaryota > Metazoa > Chordata > Actinopteri > Gobiiformes > Gobiidae > Boleophthalmus > Boleophthalmus pectinirostris. The sequence continues at coordinate 1,242,886 of NW_026571115.1, read as the reverse complement.
AGTCCTGTTTAGTCCTGGTCCAGTACTGGGTTTAGTTCAAATGTTGATGTGGTGTTTGTGCAAGTGTGAACACAGTCTAAGATCATATGAACCTCTCCTGCATATTGAAAGGTCTTCTGCTACTTTAAAGTTTGTACATCTTACAGCAGCTCATAATGAAAAACTGCATGGCCAACAGCGGTTTGCTCTTTTGCTTCACAAAAATGTGTCCTTAATTTCTGTACAGAGAATGCATGTTCTCTGTCCTTAAGCAACTGTGTGTGTGTGTGTGTGTGTGTGTGTGTGTGTGTGTGTGTGTGTGTGTGTAAGCAGTCGAATAGTACGGTACATCCCATATCATTCTTTCCATAGTAGACTACCAATGTACATTTAATGGTCTTTTTTGGTGGTTTATAAGTTATGTTAAAGATTCCACATTACACTTTTTTCTGATCTGTTATAATGTTGTTTCCTCATCAAACAGATCTGGAGTTGTGTTTTGTTTCATCAACACATGCTTAGCACACAAACCCTGCATATTTAGTCTTTTAGTGTAGCTTTGAAGACCAGTGGTTCCCAAACTTTTTTTTTTTTCTGGAGACCCACATTTTCCCATATATTTCACAAACCTTCACGACCCAAGTCAATAGACATTATTCATAAATCACAAAATAAAGATGGATTTGAACATTAATGAGGATATTTTATAGCAAGGCTGGCGCCACCTAGTGCCTCCGCTCAATTTCATTTCTCTCCAGCGACTAGGTCAGGAATCGGAATACACTAGACGGTTTGCAAAAACATCAGAAGACCTGTGACGCCATGAAGTCAAAACTCAAGTGTCTGTCTGGGTCCCTTTTGTGGTACAGCACAACAGTAAACAAAGCGGTCGAGATGGATGTAGACGAATACAGACATTCTGTGTTGGGAACGATTACTGAGATTGAGGATTTAAAGCCAGAACAAAGAGAATGTTTGCTGAATTTTATCAAGGGGAAAGACGTTATTGCCCTTCTTCCTATGAGATTTGGCGCATTACATACATCACGACCAAATAGCAGCGATTGGTTAAATTAAAAAAGTACCCACCTACCGTCGAACAGGCAAATGAATCCTAATGCTGCAAGGCCAGACGGTTTCCATGAAGTGAAACCGGCTGAAGAATCAAGCCAGATATTTTATTGTTGACTGAGTGATTGTGTCTCTGTACAATTAGTATTACTCAAGTTTTAAACTATAAAAAAACAGTCTTTGAAGCAGCAATAAAAGGATCCATAAGTCACCTATTTGGACATTAAACCATTTCTTTTTCTTTTCAACATTCATTTGAACCGGCAATACTGGAATAAATTGGTCAATAAAGTAATTACAGATTAGAAATTATACAAAACATATCTTTACATTTTAATCAACATGGATACAAGCGACCCAAAAAAATCTGTAGCGAAGAAAATATCTAGTTTTTAAAAGGCTTGTTGGTCTGATTGTGAAGAGACAAAACATTTTAAAACCTCCTCATTTGAAGATAGCAGTGACTGTACATTGGGATATCATGGATCATAATCATAACATTTGTTGACTGAATCCTCTTTGTGTAATACGTCTGCTCTTTTTGTCTGGGCCTTTTGTTTTGCAGCCTTCATTCAGTGGTGCTGTTGGTGGAATTGTTCTTTAATCAGTACAGCTTTAAATTACTTATTGCTACTTATCTTAGATGATGTCTTTTTTTGTCTTAGTCACTCATAGTTTGTAGGTTGAAACGTTCCATCACAGAGCAGATGTGTTGCTATGTAGCGATCTATTTTGGAGTGTGCGTGTGAAAAAGTGCGTGTAAACCTGCTCTGTTTTATTCATGTGCTGGGGGGAGGGGGTCTGACAGACTACAGACATGAATGATTTAGTCTGTCTGAAAGCGGGACACGCCCCCCTCTACCCCCAACGCTGATTTACTCAAGCTAAATGAAAAATGCACTTTGAGGGACCCCGATTCAAACTGCCAACTCCAGTTATGAAACGCATTTGACCCATTTTAGATAGAAATGTACAGTTGTCAGAGTTTGAGATGGTCAGATGGAGCAGAGGATATCATTTTATTTTGGAATTTGTGTGAGTTGACTTGCTTGCTCAGTTTGGTGATATGTTTTACACAAGTGAGTAATTATGATGATGCAGGGGAGAGGGTCACATGGAGAAGTTCAGATGGAGTAGAGGATGTAGAGGAGAAGAGACGAGGGGGTCAGATGGAGCAGAGGAGAGGGTCAGACAGGGCTGAGGAAGCAGACAAGAAAAACAGGAGGGTCTGATGGAGCAGTGAAGGTCAGATGGAGCAGAGTAGAGGGTCAGATCGGAGGAGAGGAGATGGTTCAGATGGAGCAGAGGAGAGAAGCTCAGATGGAGCAGAAGAGAGGATCAGATAGAGCATAGGATGAAAAGAATGTGGTCATATGGAGCAGAGGAGAAGGTCAGATGGAGAGGGTTAGATGGAGCAGAGGATGAAAAGAAGATGGTCAGATGGACAAGATGATGCAGAGGAGAAGGTCAGATGGAGCAGAGGATGAAAAGGAAAGGCTCAGATGGAGCAGAGGATGAAAAGGAGATGGTCAGATGGAGCAGAGGAGAGGGTCAGATGGAGCAGAGAAGGTCAGATAAAGCAGAGGATGAAAAGAAGGTGGTCATATGAAGCAGAGGAGGTCAAATGGAGCAAAGTAGAAGGTTGGATGGAGCAGAGGATGAAAAGGAGATAGTCGTATGGAGCAGAGAAGAGGGTCCTTTGGGATAGAGGATGCAAAGGAGATGGTCATATGGATCAGAGGAGAGGGTCAGATGGAGCAGAGGATGAAAAGGAGAGGGTCAGACGGAGCAGAGGAGAAGGTCAGAGGGAGCAGATGAGGCAGAGGAGAGTGTTAGACAAAGTGGAAGTCCCACAGCTCACACCTTCTTTAATCTGCCTACCAATGACCAACTTGTGAAATGGAATTAAACAGCCGAGATTGTCTGTTTCTATATATACTCTTGACCTGGGATTTACCTTACAAAAAGATGGATGAAAAGCTGGAAGTAGGTGTGTGGACGTGGCGAGGTGGAGGCAGATGAAAAAGCAGCGGCGCTTATATCTATGCATTAGCGAGAACACACCTGCAGGGGGGGTCACGCCGAGGCCACGTCCCCCCAGGAGAGATGTAGGTCAGCCATAAAGAACCTCTTAATAACTCCACTTTCACTGCCAACAATTACACCGGAACAGGAGGAGCGAAGGGGGGAGGGGGGGTGGGGGAGACAGGAGGGAGCGAGAGAGGGATGGAGCTTTGACGTTGATACAATCTGAGCTTTATGCATCATTTTCACATATACTGTCTCTCATTTACACTAGTTTGGTCTACTCTGCAAAAAAGAATATCTGCATTAGGGCTGCAAGTTTAAAAGTGCTGTACCTGATTTTTACCGTCTTAAAAAAGTGAAAACACAGAACTTCATTTTAAGTAGTTTGCAGAGGTCCAAAGTTATTCCTGGCTTACCTTATGCATTTTGAGCATCCCAGTTGTTCACCGCAATGAGTTTGGAAGCACAACAATGAGTACAGCTCATATACATGGGAAGAAAGCTGGTAGGGCTTTTAATAAAATCATAATTGCAACTGTAGTGGTCACAAAAGGCAAAAAGCAAAGATTGTATAGTAGGTATTTTAACAGTAATTATTATTCAAAGTTCAGTTCAGTTCTTCTTTATTCCAGACTCATGGTGCAAGGACAGTGACATTACAAAACAATAAACATTTATGTTTTTAAAAGACAACCATACCAGTGTCTCCACATATTGGACTGATATCTTATTGCACTGAATCTCAAATTTGCGACATTATTATTTTATTGTCCGATTTGTTAAGTCTGCAAATAAAACTGTACATTAAAATTCTTAGTGTAAAATGATCACTCGTGCAGAAACAAAGTTCTGAAAAATAACCCTGTAGTTTAAACCTCCACAAACATAAAATGCTTAGGCTTCCTGTATTAGCAGTTTATATTTCACTCTTATCTTAAAATCTAAAGCTTGTGTGTTTAAAATGTAGATTGTATAATGAATATTGATTACTAGTTGGACAAAAGATAATCAAATTTGTTCATCTTGAATGTAGTTTCTTGGTAGTTCTCAAACACAGATGCTTTATACTGCCCTACAAAGGCAAAAGACCTTAACTCTCCAGAGTGTCAAACTGAGAAAAATGACTTCAAAATTTCTGTTTTATCCAGACAAAAGTATAATAGGTAGGGCTCCCAAAATCTGACAACTGCTTGCTATAAAGAAGAAATATTTGTATGTGAAAAAATATTAAGACCAAAATTAAGTTTTGACCCTTATCTGTCAGTTCATGAGCCAAAAATAATGAGTCATGCAAAGGTAAAGGCAGAAAATGACATGATCATTATTTGCTTGACTTTCCCCAGACTTCCATCAATTATAAGAACACTTCACCAAGTTCTAGTCATCATGGTGTTTGTTTGAAATGATATAGAAGAGCTTTGGATTTCCTGTTTAGTTCTGAACAGGATCGTGCGGCAACACTTACACAGTTAAACAGTTTGACACACAAGTGACTTTGCAGTATAGTATGTACAGTATGAATAAATACACAAAATACTTTCACATTAAAAGAGAACTTAAGTATAGTTGAATACCAAGGCTGCAACAAACAAAAAACAAAAAGTAGGCAAGAAGTTGGAGCTAAATCACAAACAAAACATACACTGTTACTGCCTTTTGCCTTTGCACAAGATACAAAGGCAGAGTACAGGAACTGACAAATAACGGTCAACGGTCCATTTTGAGCTTAATATTTTTCATTTTATCTATTCACATGATAAAGAAGGTCTCAAATACACCCAAAATAACATTAACTCTTGACCAAATATGATACAGCGTTTTCAATGAGATTTAACTGTGCCACCAGATTTTTATTTGTATCTTTGTATCTTTGACGTTGGTTCTTTTCTTGCACCAAAATGGTTGTTGGCTTATTAAACTTGCAGTTAACTGTACAACTACTGATGATTTGGACCAATTTACCAAATTGCCTGAGATCCAAAAGAACTGTCTTGTTTGGTGACCCCTGCTTTAAATCCTTGCCTGGTCAGGAGCACCTACTTTGTACCTATGTTTTCTTCCGACCTCGGTTATGTCTCCCATCCCTCTTCCTCTCCCCATCCTTCCACTTCATTTCATTAGATTACATTGACTCTTAACCACTTCTATTGGCCCTTATGTTACTGTATAGCCCTCTTGTATAATGCCTTAAGCTTTATTTATCGCTGTCTGCTGTAGCCCCATCCTCCCATCTCTCCGTTCTTGAGGACTTTTTTTGCGAACGTTGTCCTTTTTTTTCCCTCGCGATCCACTCTCTTCTCGCGGCTAATACCTCGTACTTACAGCTCCGTAATGGCCGCCGCTCAGCAGAGGAGCAAGCTAGCGGGAGGCACTCACTTTTCTGTCTCCCCCTTCACTTCTGAGTCCTCTTCATGTTCTGGTCCCGCTGTGAAGAAAGCCCAGAGACGCAGGCCCTCCATGGAGAGATGAGAGCTCTACCCCTCCCTCCTCCTTCCTTCTTTCTCTCCTCTCTCTCTCTACCTCTCTCTCACTCACTTCTAAGTCTGTTCATCTTATGGCATTTCTCCAATCGTAAAAAAAAAAAAGAAATAGCTAACGCAGGAACAGAGCGAATCAAAGAGAAAACTAGCGCGGCGATGACTTACCCCCCAACGGTTTTGAAGTCTGAAGTTTGGCATATTAGGGTCAGGCTGAGGAAGCTAATGCTACTGTAAACATCCTGAACAAAGATGGCTATGGAGCACAATCAGAGCATCTGTTAAACTTCCTTTCTTCCACAAATTCTAGATAATAAGGACTATTAGCTTCTTAATAGTAAATGTAATGTGTTTTGTTACCGACAGAACAATAAAGATATAGGGTGACATTGGGCATACTTGACTGCAGCCTTCTTGAAACAACATAACTGTGTTGTTTGGAGAAATTTACAAATGCAAAACTAAATAAATCAAACCCACGTATGTCCTAGGACACAGGTGTCAAACATACGGCCCGGGGGCCAGATCCGGCCCTCCAAGACCTTTAGTCTGGCCCTCGGCTGATTTTCTACTAAAAGTATTTTTATTATATTTTCTATTAAAATATTGTTAATTTTCTGTGGTGTTTATCACAGCAGCGTCTCCAGCGTCTCTGTACGTGGCCCCTCCCACCAGAGCAGCACAAATGAAGACTTGTCTCTTTTCAAATGCTCTTAAAGGACGATCGTTTTGACTGTTGACCGTGACACCCTCATCAACAAAATGTCCAAAATGAGAAAAGTGGAGCCGAGTGCAGGATTTTTACAACAAAAATTTACTTATTCCTATTTCTACAAGTTAATTTTAAACAAGTTAATTTTAAAACATTGTGTTGAAACTGTATTTTTCTTAAAGTTTCAGGTTGTTCATAATATCATAATATTTTGTAAAAGAAAGAGTTCATCAATTAAAAAAAGATTTCTGTTGTAGATTTGTGTTTCTCTACACAAATATTTGAACTTATTGTTATTTTTGGGGTTTATATGCCATGAGTTTTCTGATCCGGCCCCTTTGGGATCAAAGTCGGTTGGATACGGCCCCCGGACCAAAATGAGTTTGACACCACTGTCCTAGGAGATGTTATCTTTTATTTTTTTACTATAATGTTACACTGTATGACATGAAATACATCAGTTGTATATTTATTTCATTAGGAGTATTTTATTCATGCGAAAGAAGCTGATGCTACTGTAAACATTCTGAACAAAAATGGCTATGGAGCACAATCAGGACATCTATTAAACTTCCTTTCTTCCACAAATTCTTCATAATAAGGACTATTAGCTTCTTAATAGTAAATGTAATGTGTTTTGTTGCCGCCAGAACAATAAAAAATATAGGGTGACATTGGGCATACTTGACTGCAGCCTTCTTGAAACAACATAACTGTATTGTTTGGAGAAATTTACAAATGCAAAACTTGCTAAATAAAACCTGCATATGTCCTAGGAGATGCTATATTTTTACTAAAATATTCCACTGTTTGGCATTAAATACATCAGTTTTGTATTTATTTCATTAAGAGTATTTTATTCATGCAAAAGAAGCTGATGCTACTGCAAAAATTCTGAACAAAAATGGCTATGGAGCACAATCAGAATATCTGTTGAACTTGTTTTCTTCCACAACTTCTTGATAATAAGGACTTTTAGCTTCTTAATAGTAAATGTAATGTGTTTGGTTACCGGTAGAACAATAAAAATATAGGGTGACATTGCGCATACTTGAGTACACCCTTTTTGAAACAACATAACTGTATTGTTTGGAGAAATTTACAAATGCAAAACACGCTAAATCAAACCTGCTTGTGTCCCAGGAGATGTAATTTATTTATTTTTTTTTAACTATCACGTTCCACTGTATGGTGTTAAATATATCAGTCTTGTATTTATTTCTTTAACAGTATTTTATTCATGTGAAGGAAGTTGATGCTACTGTAAACATCCCAAACAAAGATGGCTATGGAGCACAATCAGAGCATCTATTGATCTTGTTTTCTTCCACAAATTCTTGATAATAAGGACTGTTAGCTCCATAATACTAAATGTAATGTGTTACCGGCAGACCAAAAAGGATATAGCGTGACAGAGAGCAAACTTGACTGCAGTTTTCTTGAAAAACATAGCTACATGTATTGCTTGGAGAAATTTACAAATGCAAAATCTGTTTGTGTCCTAGGAGATGTTATTTTTTTTACTATAATGTTCCACTATATGGCATTAAATATATCAGCATTAAATTTATTTCATTAAGAGTATTTTATTAAAGCTGAGAAAGCTGATGCTACCGTAAACATCACAAGCACAATCAGAACATCTACTGAACTTATTTTCTTCTACAGATTCTTGATAATAAGGACTGTAATAAGGCTTCTTAATAGTAAATAGTAAAGTGTTTTGATGCAGTTAAATATGTGAGGTGAGAGTTTGTATACTTGACTGCACCATGGAAATAATTGCTTTTATATTGTTGAGGGAAATGAACAAATGCTGGCAAAATCAAACCTGCTTATATCCTGTTATTATTGTTATTATTTTTTGCCTAGAATGCTCCGCGAAAATATATAACCTGTAATTATTTCATTAATTGATTAAATATATCTTGGAAAACATGCTATCTTTCTGTGAACCTGGTCACCTATTCACAGATCTGGAATGTAATATGGCTTGAAAGTTCTCTCATCTCATGGTGCCTATATGAAGATAAAAATTTAATGCCATACTGTGAAACATTTAAGATAAAGCATAATGAGACAAGCACGTGGTGTAGCTTCCACTGCTTCCACAGAAAAAGTTACATAGTACGTCTTTAATTAATTAACAATCATAATCGCATACATATCTTGTTGTATTCCTACTCAACAACAAGAAAAGTATTTAGTTATTTTGGTTTGAAGCAAAAGCCTTTAGGAAAAAACAAAACATTCTTCTTCTTAAACTCACTTTCTGTCATAACTTTGTCTTTTGTCTCTTCTATTGTCATCCCTCTTCTGACAAGCCCCCCTCCTCCTCTGCCTCCTCTTCCTCTGTGTCCCTTCAGCTCCGAGTGCAGTGGGGTGTAAACACTTTGACCCATGGGGGGCGCTGTGCTGTGTCGCCCTCCGCTGTGCTCCCTGCTTTAATGACACCCTTTGGTCCGCTTGCCTCGCCTCAGCCGGGACGGGGGGGGGCGGCTTTGATTGGGACACCCCACGGAAAGCCACATATCGGGGGTAGCTCGTCTCAGCACGTCCCCCTCCTCCCCCTCCATCCGCCATCCACCATCTTGCTGCTCCAACACCCCACCAAGCTGCTCTATTCACAGCTTAGAGACTTGAAAAGATGTGCGCACCAGAAGTCTGTATAGAACGTACATCGAATTCCCCGAAGAGACTAGAAGACAGTGTATGTTTTAATGAAGAGCTGTGGAGGAGAGTTTTCTTTTTTTTTTTCTAAGCTGTGTCGAGAAGGTACGGCGTTGTCCAGAAACAAGCCAAAAGATCATCTGGGACCCCGAGACTTGAAAGAAACTGAACTTTTTTTCAGTGAATCCGCAGAGAGTTGAGGGCCACAGAGCGAGCGAGCGAGAGAGAAAATACTAGCTCGTTATCCTGCAGTTCAAATGGTGCCCGGTTTGGCTGGATTTCATGAGTAATCATTCTGGTTTGAGATAACAAATTAAAGGGGTGAGAGCCACATTTAAGCATGTGCTGTGACCCAATTTTCCACAGGCCAGACTATAGGGCTCTTAGATTATGTGCATATATCTGCACATACGGGGTGCAGAAGAGATTGGAGAGACTGTTTTATATGGAAGAAATACAGTGGTGGTTGTAGTAGTTGTAGTAATTTGCAAGGGTGCTGTTATAAAAGAAAAGATGTTTGATTCCAAGGGCCCATGACTGCCATAATAATATAATAGGTTTGTTATGGTTATTGGGCCTATGTGAATATCTTTTAAAGGGTCAGCTACCTGTAGTGATTTGATTAATACTATAAAACAGACCAATTAAGTTGCTTGTTAATGCCTCTAAATAAGACTAGACACACCCAAAGACGATAACTAAATGCTATTTGACCACAACACAAGGCAGTAAACTGTAAATGTAAGACTGTACAACTGTTATTGTCTAAAGGAACCGTATGTAAGTTTATGAATCTCATAAATTGTACTGATCGGTGTCTCCAGATGCGAGGTAAACATGTTTAAATCAAACATAGCTTTTACTGATAATAGTTATAATGCTGATTTATTCTTAGTTATAAAAACATGTCCTACTTATTTCTGTTATAATGTGGTGTTTTGGTAGCCAGGCTGGAGCCACCTTGCGCCTCCACTCGATTTTATTTCTCTCCAGTGATTAGGTCAGGAATCGGAATACACTAGACGGTTTGCAAGAACCCCGGAAGTTGTAGACCGTGACATCAAACTTAAGTGTCTGTCTGGGTCCCTTTTGTGGTACAGCACAACAGTAAATAAAGCGGTCGAGATGGATGTAGAGGAAAACATACATTCTGTGTTGGCAACGATTCCTGAGATTGAGGATTTAAAGCTGGAACAAAGAGAATGTTTGGTGAATTTTATCAAGGAGAAAGACATCACTGGCCTTCTTCCTACTGGATTACACATTACATACGTCACAACCCAATATCAGCGACTGGTTAAATTAGAAAAGTACCCACCTACCATTGAGCGAACGAATCCTAATGCGGTTTCTACAAAGTTAAACCGGCTGATGAATCAGGCTCAGGTTTAGGTTCTCAAGATGATCAATCAGAAAGTAGAATGAGGCCCACGTGAATCAGTTTCAAAGCTGAAATCCAATGTGTTTAAACCTAAAATGCCTCTCTCTGATCTGAACGGTCACTTCCTAAACCCCAGCACCTACAGCCAATCTTTAATCAGTGCTAGTGCAGCCTCTGTAGCTCAGGGAGGGAATTCCGAAGGTTCTGAGCTTTCACATGTCCTGTTTCATGTTTCATGGCCTGTTAAAGGTATAAACTGATACCAGATAAACTGAGTAACAAAATAAAACCATGCACTACCACTGTCAGTTGGGCCTTGAGATAACAGTAACATTTCAAGTGTCTCTGGTGCATTTTCAGTTCAGTTTCTCCATAAGCACTCAGGCAAAATTAGTAATAGTGATAAACCGTATGTGCAGTAACAAATAGCCCCAAATAGACTTCAGCAGCAATTGTCTACCACTTGGTTTGAGGGCAAATACTTACCAACTGCACCACTATAACCCCAGCCTGGCCTTCAGATAACAATAACAAGATATGGCAAGAGTCTGGTGCATTTTTTTCTCCGTCATACTTTTCCATAGACAGTCAGCGCAGGCTTAGTAACAGTGATAAACCCTATATGTGCACTAACATGTATGAATGTACAAATAGCCCCGTAGACTTCCACAGCACCGGTCTGGCGTCTGGGCTCGATCACAGCAGGAGGCCCTGATAGTAGCGTGTCTCTGCGTTTATCATTGAACTACACTGCGGATCCCCGTTTCAAAGACATCTCTGCAGCCTTCTACCTCTCCTCTCTCCTCCCTCCATTCCCGGGGGACGGAGGAGAGGAGAGATACTGCGGCGCCACTAGCTTCATTGTCAGCTAATCCGCGCTAAAAGGGCCAAAAACCAACAACGCGACAGATCTTACACTGATGTAGGCTTTGGGTTGAAAAAGGAGCGCTTAGTAATTTGGCGAAACAGCTGACTGGGGTTGTGTAGGCAAAAAATGTAACCTGGGAACGAAACGCTGGACTATTTTTAGCACAAGGAGGAAAAATACGGCTCCTGAAATAAGTAGGTTGAAGTAAAAATAAATAGGAGCAAAACAGTTGAAGGTAATGGAGATAAAGTGAGCTCCAAGAGGTTTAAAAATAGAAGGCAATCACAGCTGACCGTGGAATATTGTTAGCTGTCATATATAAGGACACTTCATTCCATGGAGAGTACTTTTAGGCATATTTGCAAACTTGTTTTAGTCTTTATTAGGATCTGGCAAACCAATGTAAGAAGCTGACTCTGTTTTCTGATTAGATAATAGCAATGTTTGGCTCCTTGTTTTTTTTTTATAAAGGTATAAAAGACGTGTTAAATATTAAATCTAAAGAACACATCTTATGCATTATTTGTTTTGTTATTAGCTTTTAAATATGCTTTGTTTTGGCAATTCATTATTTAGAGTTTAAATTTATGGTTAATTAAAGAACTATGCATTATTTCACAACCTCAGCGCTCCCCGTACACTGATCTACTGCAGCTCGCCTTATACTTGTTGCAGAGGGAGTTAGCATTGGGAAAACAATTAAACTAGATAATGAGAAACATGTTAATGTAAGCATGCAGTATTAATGAACACGATTTAATGGCTGAAAAGCTTAAAACGAGTCTGGCGATTATTTATGGCCTTAAAAACCGCACATTGTCTCTACCTGTGGCGTAACAATCCTGGACAATTTCAAAACATATATTTGGTGACTGCTCAGAGAACCAGTGTAAGTGACCTGAAATGCAGTTCCAGGTATTGAGGTGGTGTAGTTCTTGATACGTCCAGTGGTTTAAAGCGAATTCAAAGGTGGTCATCTGGATGTTGTTTTTGCTATTATCATATAACCTCAAGTCCTTTTTGCATAATATGTTACAATTCATTAATTCGTGACTTGTTCTATATAGCGCTTTGTTGTGTTGTGTATAAACTGGATAAATGCAGATGTTTAATCACAATTATGGTTTAAAGCAGTGGTCCACTACCTTTTTTCTGCCATGGATTGGTTTTATATCTGACAATATTTCATGGACTGGCTGGCTAGATCCTGTTTTAGTCCTGGTTTTAGACCTGGTTTTAGACCTGCTTTAGACCTGTTTTTAGTTCTGGTTTAGACCTGCTTTAGACCTGGTTTAGTCCTGTTTTAGTCCTGGTTTTAGATATGCTTTAGACCTGGTTGTAGTTCTGGTTTAGACCTGGTTTATACCTGGTTTAGTCATGTTTTAGATCTGGTTTTAGTTCTGGTTTAGACCTGGTTTAGTGCTGTTTTAGTCCTGGTTTTAGATATGCTTTCGACATGGTGTTAGTTCTGGTTTAGACCTGGTTTAGTCCTGTTTTAATCCTGGATTTAGACCTGGTTTAGTCCTGTTTTAATCCTGGATTTAGATTTGTTTTAGACCTGGTTTAGACCTGGTTTTAGTTCTGTGTTTAATCCTGGATTTAGACTTGGTTTAGACCTGGTTTAGTCCTGGTTTAGACCTAGTTTAGACCTGGTTTAGTCCTGGTTTTATTTCTGGTTTATTTCAGGTTTATTTCTGGTTTAGAGTAGAGCCCGACCGATATGGATTTTGCTGTGGCCGATATGAAACCGATATAATGGAAGTTGGAGCTGCCGATAGCCGATATAATCACCGATATATTTAGTGATGTAAAAATTCACTGTAAATGTTGAATTGTTTAAAAAACTTAGGTTTGGCTCTGGTGGATTTTAAATTGGGTTTATTTAGGCAACATTTATTGTTATTCTGCCTCTTTACATCATATTTACAGACAGTAGGTTGGCTTAATGGCATTTTTGCATCACATTCTAGACACTAGTGATGGGTATTCCAGTTCTTTTTAGAGAACCGGCTCTTTTGGCTCGGCTCACTAAAAGCTGCTGGTTCTTTTGGCTCCCAAGTGGCTCTTCAGATTGTTTTGTTGCAAGCAGGACTAAAGCACGTCTAAAGCAGGACTGAACCAGGTCTAAACCAGGACTGAAAAAGGACTAAACCAGGACTTATTTATTTTATGCTAAACTACAGTCAAATATGCTCGTTTTTTTTTTTTTTTTTTTTTTTTTTTTTTTTAATCCTACGTACACGCAAATTTCTCAAAGTTTCGTTTTCAGCCGCTGTCAAACTACCACGAGTCTGCACGCGGCGTGAAGAGAAAAAAAGTGAGAGAAAGAGAAAACACGGCTCCCAATAAGGATCAGGTCTCCCGTCGTTCCCTTCAAAGAGCCGGTTCTAAGAGTCATTTCGTTCGCGACGGACCCATAACTAGTAAAGAAAGTTAGCGCTATTAGCCTTTAGCCGTAAATACGTGCGCGCCGCGGTAATTAATTATATGCGCAAATGTCATAATTCACACGTCTGTTCACAGCTCATTTACATATCAGTGCAGGTCCAGTAGCAAATATACGGCCAATATAGTCACTTTAGAACAGACCAATAGAAAACAGTCTGTTTATGTGCGGGAGCTACAGCAGCTAACCCATAACAAATGACAAAAACTAGCTTCAGAGTCGACATATTTCCAACACTCACCGCTCACACAGGCTCCTCCTCACATCACAAATCTGCACTAATAAATGTCCTTTTAATCCAGACTCAAACCGATTGTCCGTAAAAAGAATATAATCTCAGTGTTTGGATCTGTGTCTGCAGGTGTAAACAAACACACGTGAGTGACGCGACTCTGTGGTGTGTTCAGGGACAGTACGACACACACAGACAAATGACTCCGTAGATAAATACTGATGTGGAGCCACATATTAGGACATTTATCTGTCTGTAAATTGGATTAAATGAACAGAATGTAGAGAGTCTAAGCTTTATAACGAGGTATAACATGCCCACGTGAAATATCGGCCCCTATCAGCAAGCATATCGGCCGATAGCCGATATGTCTAAAGTTGCCCATATCAGCCGATAATATCGGCCAACCGATATATCGGTCGGGCTCTAGTTTAGAGGTGCGGCCCTCTCGACGTATGGAAGGGTGGGATGGTCCAGACGACATACGGTAGGGGGGTGGTCTGTGAGTCGTATGGGAGAGGGGGTTCATGCTTTTGCAGCCCGGTACCAAACGACCCACAGCCCGGTACCAATCCCTGGCCCGGAGGTTGGGGACCCCTGGTTTAAAGGACCCACATTACACTATGTACAATGTTGTTTCCTCATCACAAACATACCTGGAACACAAGGCAGAACAAAGCATTTTGAACTTTGGAGATACAGACAGACTAATAAATGAGGATTACATAATCATGTGAATGAAAAAACACAGATCTAAGTATGTTTTTGATGAGGTAACAGCATTATAACATGGCTGAAAGCACACAAGAGTCCATTTTGCTTAATATAAGACCTTAAAGTTCCTCCTTCATAGTTTAAACCGATAGTTAGAGCTTAATGCAGTCATGGTCTAGACAAACTTTTGCTTTCGTTCCTGGTTTTAGCCCTTTGCAATGCTCTCCAAAGCTTTCCAGCACATTTCCTCTCCTTTATTCCCATTATAAGCTCCACAGACTGTTGCAATTTCACAGCGGGCCAGACTTTTACTAGTTCTTTGTCCAAACACTCATTTATAATCTTTATTTCTGTTCGGGGCCCATCCACATCTCATTCTCACTATTTGTTTTTCATTAACCTTTATAGCGCTGCAGTGTTGTGGCTAGTGTGCCATTAAGTAAAATAACCACATTCTTAAACCAGAGCCTGTTATAAAGGCTATTCCACATTGGTTTTGCAGAATTCTTATGGGCTTTTTAAAATGGAGAAACTTAGTATAGATCACTGATATTGTGCTTTTTAATGGACATATCCTTTAAAGTAAGTATAACGTAGAAACAGTTTTAATTATCTATACATGGTTGGGGATGTAATGTTACGATACCCCCGAGGCCGGAGTCCATAAAGAGTGGAATGAGAAGTTTTACGTTTGCATAGTGACCCCGGGATGAGGACAAGTCCAGCAGGTTCAGCTCTCTCATACAATGGAAAAGTTAGGACGTGGTGTACTTTGGCTGCATGGATGGTCACATAGAAGTCAAATATAAGGCTCAGAATGTCCCTTGTTAAAAATATTGAAATATAACAAAGGGAAAGAATCATGACAGCTCTTCTATTGTTATCAGGTGTAAAACCTAACAGTATTTCCAAAGACATTAACTTGGGACATGATAAACGATTTTTATATTTTGTTTTTTAATACTAGTAAATAATGATACAAGTTGCAAATTTAAAATTGTTTAGTGTGATCTATGAAAATGATTTGAATCTACTGTAAAACCTGGATGTATTTATTCTGACAAAAATAAAAAAGAGAAATGAGACGTTTTAGTTAGAATGTTCCATCGTGCAGCAGAAAGTACTAGTACGTATTTTGCATTTGTTCAGTTGTTTTTATTACTAAGATATACATACAAAAAACATACATTTTTACCATGTGGGGTCACCTCTCCATAGATCTGACCCGTAACATAGCTCTGTTGCATCACCTTCCCTGTCTCCCTGTCTTCATGGAGATAGATACACCTAATGCCATACTGTGGAACATTCTGGACAAAGTAATAATGTTTTTATGGAGAAAATCGAAAATGTTACTTGGCCACACTGTAAACCTGAATAAGTTACCAGAACTCAAAATAACTGAAGCAGTCGATTGCCTCGGTTATTTTAAGTTGAACTTAAAAGTCACGATCTTCCAGAACTTAAAAGATTGGGTGGCTTGCTACTTGGACCTTTTGGCAACAGCTGCTCATTTAGCTCAACTCAAATATTTGCAGTTAGAATTTTTAAACCACTGGGTTAATTAAATTTTCAGTATTGTATGTAGTTCATGATTTTGTACACACATTGTACACACAATCCAATACATCCAGCTCTATCTACACATATCAACACATGATTATACATATAAACACATTATACATATATTAGATTACACACACACTTGGAGGGGGATTTAAACCCAGGTTCCTGATGTGAAAATCTTTGGATTTACTAGTCTAATCAATATTTTATAATATGTATATAATTGAATAATACATACATATATACTTACATACATTACACATTATAGCTGGGGTGTCAAATGCAAATTCACAGAGGGACAAAATTAAAACCGGGGACTAAGTCATGGGCCAAACTAAATATTTATTGAAAAATTTCAGTTCTTTCCAGATATGTAATGTTAAACCTTTTCTTATTAAAATAAATGTTTAAAAATAGTTTTGCTTAAACATTGAATCCAGAACAAGCAAATAATAACGTAATATTAAATAAATTAATGTCTTTATAGCCTATTATTTGTAGCCAGTGGACCAGCTCTAATACATATTTGATATGATCTCGTGGGCCAAATATAATTATATCGCAGGCCAAATTTGGCCCCCGGGCTTGAGTTTGACATGTCTGCATTGTAGTATACATTGTATATTATACACACACACACAAACACACACACATATATATATATATATATATATATATATATATATTATATATATTTTTTTTTAATTATTATTACTTAATTCTAGTAAGTTGTACCTCATCT
>NW_026571115.1:1116000-1213500 GCF_026225935.1 Boleophthalmus pectinirostris | reverse complement strand
CTCCTCCTCTTTCCTCTCCTTCTCCTACCTCTCCTCTACTCCACCTCTTCCTTTTCTCCCCCTCTCTCCTCCTCCCTCTCATCTCCTCTCCTCTTCTGTATTTCTCCTCATCCCACTCCTCCCCCTCTCTCTTCTCCACCTCCCCTCTCTCCTCTCCTCCCCTCTTCCCTCTCTTTTTCCTCTCCTCTCTTCACCCTCCTCTCCCCTGTCCTCTCCTCTCATCTCCTCCTTCTCTCTACTCCCTCTTTCCTCCCCTCCTCCTCTTCCTTCTACTCTACTCCATCCCCACCTCTCCTCTTCTCTACTTCTCCACCTTCTCTCTCTTCTCCTCTCTTCACCCCCCTCTTCCCTCTCCTCCTCCTACCTCTCCTCTCCTCTACTCCACCTCTTCTTCTCCTCCCCTCTCTCTGCTCCACCTCTCCTCCCCCTCTCTTCTCCACCTTCTCTCTCCTCTCTCTCCCCGTTCCTCTTCTTTTTGCCTCTCCTTTCTTCACCCTCCTCTCCTCCTCTTCTCTCCTCTCCACTTCTTCTCCCCCTCCTCTCTTTCTCTCTTCCCTTTCCTCTTGCTCCTCCTCTCCTCCTCTACTCCACCTCTTCCTCTCCTCCTCTTCTCCCTCTCTCCTATCCAAATCTACTCCCCCTTTCTCTTCTCCACCTTTTTGCTTTCCTCTCCTCTCTCTCTCTCCCCTTTCCTCTTCTCTTTTGCCTCTCCTCTCTTCACTCCCTCCTCTCCTCTCTCCTTCCCTTTTGTCTCCTCTCCTCTTTCTCTACTTCTCCTCTTCTCCTTCTCTTCCCCTCACTCCTCTTTTCCACCTCTCCTCCTTCTCCTCCCAGCTCATTCCGCTGGTTTTAATCACTCCAAATTCCACCGAGACCAAAACACTGAGACTGGATGTTCCTGAAGAGGGGCCTCTAGTGGTCTATCAAGTAATTGCATTCCCCCCCCCCCCCTTATTTATCAAGAGGAAACCTGAAAGTAACAGTTCATTACCGAGGCCCTTTACAATGTTCAAAGTGTGCTAAAAATACAGTCAGCTTATTCAGGCACTTTCCAAACTTAAAGGAGCTGTATTTTTATGGATTTTTACTCTTCTTAAAAACATGAAAAACACACTTCATTCATTTAAAACAGTTTGCAGTGACCCAAAGTTATTCCTCGCTTACCTTACGCAATCTAACATCTGAAATATTCACACATATTTTTTTTCACAATTTTCAGAGGTAAGTGTCGAGTTTTGCTGTGATAGTAAAGATAGCACCAACTAGCAAACTAACGTGCACTTTCTGATTATCGGACAGTGAAATCTAAACTATTCTAAACATAATAAACAATGCATATAGACACATTTTTGCTGTGTTTATTGCAGTGAAAAACATAAAAAAAAACATGCATCCTTACTGTGAGCGTGCTTGCATCTCCACAAACCTTAACCTCTTATCTGGTCTGGAGGAGGGACTCTTGCTGCTTGTTTCCATGGAAATATTGATCCTTTGGCTATAATCTTCCAAAGTATGGCATTAAACTTACCTATCTCCATGGAGAATGTTCCAAACTATGGTTTTAAACTTAAATTTTTCCATTGCATTTCCACTGAATCAAATAGGTGACTACAGAAAGTTACATACTATGGCTTTAAATGATTCCGAATTCTATTGGTTAAAGGGTCACTAAACACCAAAATTACTGTTTTCTACTGATTAGCTGTGTAAATAATAATAATAATAATAATAATAATAATATAATAATAATAATAATAATAATAATAATAATAATAATAATAATAATAATAATAATAATAATAATAATAATAAATTAATAAATACATCTTAATACCTTAAATAATATTAAACAATATTAAAAGCATAAAAATAGCAAACGGAAACCACACAAAAACAGACAATGATGCAAACAATCCAATTAATTATAATAAATAAACAAATATAATATAAACAAATACATAAAAATAAGTTTAATATAAACAAATAAATAAAAAATAAGTATAATATAAACAAATAAATAAAAATAAGTATAATATAAATAAATAAATAAAAATAAATGTAATATAAAAAAAAAAAAATAATAATAATAATAATAAAAAAAAATAAGTATAATAAAAATAAATAAGGGATAAAATCAAGCTACAACCAGTTAAAAGAAGACCAATAAATAAAATAAATGAGTTTTAAGAAGTGATTAAAAAACAAACAAAAAAACATTTCCTGGTTCCAAAGCTGAGGTGCCTGGACTGAAAAGGCTCCATCAGCCTTCGTCCGGAGCCTGGACCCTGGAACAGCGAACAGGGACCTGCCTGAGGATCTAAAACTGCGGGAGGCTCGTACGGGGTTGAAAGTTCTGAAACGTAACTTGGTGCAAGACCTAAACGAGCTCTAAAACTGATCAGTAAAATCTTCAGATCAATTCTAAAACACACAGGCAGCCAGTGAAGGGAAGTGAAACAGGTAATGTGTTGATGTCTGTTGGAGTCGAGGCCAGAGAGGAGGGAGTTGTGATAGTCTAGACGGGAGAAGAAGTGCGTGGATGACTTTCTCAAGATCATGACGGGAGAAGATGGTTTTGATTTTGCTAATTGTGCAGAGTTGGAGAAAACGGGATTGGGTGAGTCTAAAATAGAAATATATACAAATCCCTGGTCTTATTTTGGTGTTTTAGTGCATATTTGCATAACAATCTGACTTCTGGGTCAAAAGTTGTGTCTGTAACGGACTCTTTAGGATCACCTACGGCCAGGATGTTTGATTTGTCGGGTTGGACTAACGCCCCCCAATGAGTCAGATGCAGGTTATTACGTGAGGAGCGCAGCCACTGGCGTCTACGGGAGGTACATGAGGAGCCCCTCTCAGCCCCGACCCCGACCTGGCACCGCGATGTCCCGCCGTGTCTGGAGAAAAGAGAAACGGCGTGATCTGAGCTCAAATGTCCACTCTGTTTCAAAGTTCAAAGCACACCGTTTCGCACCGTGTTGGATTGTTGTGGCTGTCGATCGGCTGTCAATCATCACTCCAGAGCTCGCCTCACAACCCGCCGGGCAATTTTCAGATTTTACTTAGAGGCGGAGTAAAGCTTCAGGAGGGTGTTTAATGGCTTTTTAAGTAAAAAAAAAAAGTGTCATGTGACGCAACTTCGGTTATGATTTCAAAGAAAGAGAGAGATCAAAAAAAGCGCTATTTAAAACTGACATATTATTATGATGATTTGCTGTACTACAAAAATAAACTGAAATTAAATCGACTGTTGAACCAAACCCAATCCTGTCTCCACAAACTGCCCGTCACGCACAAAGCCAATAGTTTGACAGATCTCCCCCACGCTGCTCATTGACGTTTGATTGAGCCGATGACCAAAGAGTATCCGGGGAAACACACGACAACGACGCAGGTCCATGCGCGTAGACAAGCCCCGTCCTGTCCGCAGATCCATCATGGCCGCCGCAATCCCAGAATCCATCAGTGTCTCCCGTCCGGATCATTTGTTCGGAAAACGTCAGCTGGCGGTCGCATAATGATGTCTGCGCTGAGGGGAGGCTTACACTGCAAAACTCACCATCATGACTTACAATCACAAGAGTTAGAACGTGAAATATGATGAATTATGAATTATAATTTGAATCGTTTTTAGTGGAGTTTAAATATGATGGATGGTTTCAATTCATTACTTCTTTACCAGAGTATCCTGCTTTTCATTGGGGTAAGAAAACTGCCCTAACCCCAAAAATGTCATCAAACTAGTGAAGTAATGTTCTTCATAAGCAATAAAATCAAACTTATAGTCAAAATATCAAATTCTGAAAACAATTTAAAGCCCGACTTTGTAACGTTTGAACCAAAGAGAACTGCAATTTGTCATGGGTGTTTTTACTCAGCTTCCATAACTTAAAAAGCCTCCTTGTAAATGGACTTGCCTTTCCACAGACCAAATTCATAATTTGAGCTCCTCGATGGAAATCTCATTGTTTGGCTGGAATGCTTCACATGACATAAAATCACTGGAGAAGGTTCCAAAGTATGGCTTTAACATCCTTTTTCAGACTGAGAGCTTGCCACCAGAAATGTTACGGTTCTCATACTTTTCTTCCTAAGATGAAATTTGTCTTGGTAGCACCACATCTAAACCTGGACAAGGTAGTTCTAAATAACGATTGCCCCTAAGAAGAACAAAATCAGTGATATGTTTATCTCAAAATAAAACAAATTCTCAAACTGTAGACGACCCTGCGCATCACAGTTTGAGAAATAGTGGCATGGATAATGTCGTTTTACAGTGTAGTCAGTGGCCCACGCTCTGGTATTGAGCAAAGTGCATCAGATTAATAATACCATAACGTCCACCTATGTCCCAGGAGAAGGTTCCAGAGTGAGGCATGTATGTAGATTGCATGATTGCCACTAGAAATGTTTAGATCCTCAAAGAAGTACTACCTAAAGTCGGACCTACACTGTGCAATTTTTGGCCCTTTTTGAGACGATTTTTCACAGCTGTTTTTAGGATTAGCAGTAGTTTTGCCTTAATCGTGTGTTATGCTTCGTGTAGTAAACACGGAGTAACAAGAACCGATTAATACCTCACGACCAGCTACCGACTGGCAATCGTAGGTCGCAAGAATATCAAACCTGTTTGAAATCCAGTCGCCTCTAGTGAGGATTTTGCACTGATAAAGTCATTCACATAGTGTGAGAACATGACTTGTGAGCTGTGAACTTTTAAACCCTGCGATTTGGTCGAACAGTTTGAGCTGAGGTTGAGAGATAAGATCAAACATATCGATATGTCCGGCATAAACTAATACTTGGATTTCTGTGTACAACTAGATGTAAACTTAAGATAGTTTTAAATAATGATTAACCAAAAGTAGAACAAAATCAGTAATATATTCCCTGCAAAAAGCCAGATCTTGGTAAGATAAAATAACTTAAAATACAAAGTGTTGTTTTCGTATTTTAAGTACAAAAAGTCAAGTGCATCAGATTAATAATGCCATAACATCCACCTATGTCCCAGGAGAAGGTTCCAGAGTGAGACTTTAAAAGACTTGATCTCAGTGGTACACAGATTGTGTGCTCGCCATTAGAAATGTTAGGATCCTCAAATAAATACTACACAAAGCCAGCCACACTGTACAGTTTCTGGCCCTTGTTGAGCCAATTTTTCACTTGTGTTACTGTTTTGGCTCAGTCGTGTGCCGTGCTTTGTGTAGTAAACAAAGAGTAATGAGAACAGTTTAATACCCAGCTCCGATCGGCAATCATAGGTCACAAGAATATCAAACTTGTCTGAAATCCATTTGCCTCTCGTGAGGGTTTCACACTGTTGAAGTCGTTCATATAGTATGAGAACATGAATAGTGAGTTGTGAACTTTTAAACCTTGCGATTTGGTCGAACAGTTCGAGCTGGAGCTGAGAGAAAAGATCGAACATATCGATATGTCCGGCGTAAACTACTACTTGGCTTTCTGTGTACAACTTGATATAAACCTAAGATAGTTTTAAATAATGAGTAACCGAAAGGAGAACAAAATCAGTAATATATTCTCTATAAAATGTCATATCTAGGTAAGTTAAAATGACTTAAAATACAAAGAGTTGTTGTTTTTCTTTTCTTATCTTATCTGTATTTTTATATTTTATGTACAAAAAGTCTTATTCCATTGGTGGACCACATTACTTGATAAGAAATCTTAACTTTTTTTGCAGCATTTGTCTCTAAATAAATCAAAACTCATGTACCACCAGAGGCAGCCCGCGCCCCACAGTCTGAGAAACATCATCGCGGATAATGTGGTTTTACAGTGTAGTCGGCAGAGTCGGTAGCCCGCGCTCTGGCATGGAGCTAAGTGCATCAGATGAATAAGTCTCCCTGTAATGCGGCGTTCAGCTCGGGGCCATAAGTCACAGTCTGTTTGTGGACGGCTTTCAGGCCTGAGTGAAAAATGACACTCTTTTATTATTTACGCCATTCACACTTCACATTTGAGTGCATTGGAAATTTTAGCTGATGCTGTGGGTCTCTGTGCAGTTATGGGTTCAGTCAGTCACTGCTGAAAGAATCACTGTTTTAGATTAGAAGACTGGAATTCAACGGGTTTTGGAAGAAGATGAAACGTACGCATAGACTGGCTATTGTCTCCTCTCTCTCTCCTCACTGACGCAACCAGAAAAGTTACACAATGTAGCTTTAACTTTGCATCTGTTTCTGTTTTTGTTCAAACGTTCAAAAAGCCATGGCGACCAGACTTTAAATTTTGGGATGCCCTTTCCCTCAAACTGCAAAAAACAAAATCTAGCCAAGTTAAGATGACTTGAATTAAGAAAGTTTGATCATGATTTGAGTAAATTTCACTGAAAAAGAAAAACTATCTGCCAGTGGAATAAGACGTTTTGTACTTAAAATATGAAAATACATCTTGCTACACTTAAAATAAGAAAAACAACAACTTTTTGCACTTAAAATAAGAAACTAAATCCACGCTTGAATTAAGAAAAACACACATTGGTAGATCATTTTACTTGTCAAGTTGAATCGACTCAAATAAAGTCAAATGTTCTTAAGTTAAGTCATTTTAATTTAACTAGATATATTTTTTTCCAGTGCACAGTAAGTTTACTTAATTCTTTTAAGTCTTGTATAAAAACAGCTTTTATGAGAATTGAGTTTGTGCTTTATTGTCTATTGCTAATTGTAGTATTTTTATTGTTTTTACTGGCGTTGTCATACTTATTTTCTGTGCCAGGGTTGTCAAACTCAAATTCACAGACGGCTGAAATTAAAAACTGGGACTAAGTATGATCTCGCGGGCCAAATATAATTATGTCGCGGGACAAATTTTGTTCCCAGGCCTGAGTTTGACATGTCTGTTCTATACTATATGCGTACAGTAATTCATATTTATTTGAATTGAAAATGCTGTTGATATTTTGATTTTGGACATAATTTCAGGACATTTAAACCTGGTTTTATCTATTTGAGTTCCTTGTTTATACGACGACAAAATATTTGTGCATATATGTAGCCCTAAACGTACTTACTTATTTGAAAAAGGATAGCAGCACTTCACATTTTCTCACTTCTTTCTTTTGTGAATCAAATGTTTTCTGCTCAGGTGAACTAAACTAAATGAACTCAGCCTCTTTCAAAGCTCCTATAGATGAAGACTCTACAAACACAGGATTTTATTGACATTGTGTGATGCTCTTGGGTTCATTGTTGAGTTGTTTGGATCCTCTCTGTACATTTCCCAGTAAAACCCTCTGAGCCCGATGTTGTTTTTATGATACAGGCTCATATACCGACTTTACTATCTCCTGTTAAGTGCTTTTAACTTTTGGCACAACATCAGTTTTCTTTGAAACTCGATGGCCAGTAATTACAGAAATATTTACCATAAACCAGGGGCCTGTTCTTCACCACACTTTTGAAGGCTTCATGAGTTTCAACTTTCAAATATAACAGATGATCAGTGCACTTTTGTCCTCAATCTAAGACTCATGGATTGGCTGAGTGGAATTTCTTTTTATTTTATTATTTAGTACCAAAAATCGCAACTTCAGTTACCTTCCAGTTATTTTAACCTACAGAATTTTAGGTAGTATTTGGTATTTTCTCCTATCTTTCCCAGCATGAGTTTTTAATTGGTGTTTTTGGGGTTTTTAGAATGTAGTATTGTAGTCAAGAGAGCACTAATCGAGACCAAGACCTGTCCGAGACCACAGGGTCCTGAGACCAAGACAAGACCAAGACCTCTGAAGGTGTTTTCAGGCCGACAGAGAACAGTGCCTGTGCCGGTTCCTGCACCTAATCTTAAACCGACTCCCATGTTCACGCCAGAAATCAGAGCGTTTGGGAACTGAAAAGTTGGTTTCCGTAAAACTTGTTTTTTCTAGGCAAACCGAGATGACACAGTAGATGTCAGCACCTTCATCCGGGTCACATGCAGTAAAATAAACAAACAAAGAGCAATTGACACTGTCACATATGAAATTAAAAGTTTCAAGTCTACAAAAACTATTACGTACCGTTTGTCTTCCATGTATCCGTGTTCACCTGACATAAATACTCACTTGTATAAGTACAAATGCTTGTTGGTATCAATGATGTGATCCATGATTGTTATTTTCCTCCCTGTGACATCCGTTTTCGTATGGCCTTGTTTTTATTTGGTGGCAAATCCACACCCTCTGTTGATGACGTGTCATGGGTTCACGTAAATAGTATGAACGTGGGTCATTCACTGGTGAGGACTTTGGTTCCCAGTGGAACTGGTGTGGGGACAGGCACTGGCACCGTTCTGACTGGCCTGAAAACAGCTTGAGAGTCGAGACCGAGACAAGACTGAGACCACAGCCCATCGAGACCAAATCAGTACTTACTTTTACAGAAGCAAACTGGAACATGTCCCTCCCACTTCTGTTTGTTACTCTGGATGAAACTGAAGTACTAAATTGCAAAAATTGGTGTAAAAACTTGAAATGACTTGAAGCTCAAAGCAGACGACTTGGACTTGACTTGGACTTATGGGTCAGTGACTCAAGACTTGACTTGGACTTGCCTGTAGTTGACTTGGGTCTTGACTCGGACTTGAAGTCAAAGACTTGAGACTCACTTACTCTGGTTGTTTTCAGATACTTCTCATTCCAGAAATGCCAAATTTTGTGATATCACATGAACTCAAATCAGTTTCACCTTTCAGATATCCATATTTCGAAGTCTCACTTTGCCATCATCTTCCATCCAAGCCTGACTGCCTTCATTATTGTTCTTAAATGCATGTATCATTAGTCCCAGTGTAAACAGTTATGAACGTGTTGTCTTGTTTGTTTCCCTTCCAGACAGATGACGTGTCACAGACAGAGGGCTCCCAGCCTCTGCAGCTCCAGCACTCAGACTCCTCAGAGAAGCAGCAGCCCAAAAGGTTACACGTCTCCAACATCCCCTTTCGCTTCAGGGACCCCGACCTGCGGCAAATGTTCGGGGTGAGTTTATATTTACGTGGAAGTCTGGGGGGAATTTTGGCCACTGCTATTTGAAGTACTACATGACATCACGCAGAGCTGTTTCTGATACAAACACCTGGCTGTAGGATCGGAGTTTGAAGTACGGATCACAGTTTGGGTGTTTAGTCTCACATTAAGTTAAAATTGTTAGCAGTTGTCCTCACATTTCTTAAATTTTCTGAACTTTTTAATTCATATAGGTGTACATTTTCAGTGTGCTCATACCCGATATTAAACGATACCAGTGTAGGGACAGAAAATGACACTTATTTCCTTAAAAACTTAGTGAACTTTTGTTATGTAACTGTTCTTTATTCTTTAAATAACTATTGAACAGCTTTGTATGAATAAAAGTTCAAACATTATGAAAACATTATGACAAAATCTGTCTGTAGAAAATCTTACTCCATCTCATAAAGGCCCCAACTAGGAAATCGGTTTAAAGAATATGACTGAATCGATATTCCATCCAGTTAATTGTTCGGTATTGGTGACAATATTCTTTAGCGGTATCAGTATTGGTGTATTCCTACTTCATAAAGTATGAAAAACAATTTTTATGGTGCAAAGCTTGATTTGAGAGTCAACAGGTCGTACTAACAACTCCTAGCCTTTAAGTTGACACATTAACATGAGAGCTTTAATTCCGAAAAATAAAATAAAATAAAATAAAAAGTTTAATTCTGAATAAAAAGAAATTCTGGTTAATTCCGATTTTGAAACCAAATTCATTTTTCTTCTTAAAAATAATTCCAGTTGTTCAGCGCATGCTCATTGGGTCACCCTTCTGATCCCGACGACCTCACTTCGGACTTTCATTCACTGCTCAAGCGGGATGTGGGATTGGAATGACTGCGAAAAAAGTTTGGATCGTGTTCGCGTCTGTGGCTTAATGACAAACCGAGATGACAGAAAAGCCTGTAGCAGCTGAAGTGTGTGTTTTCTTCCAGTCGACGTAAATACGTTGGTGTCTCTGTCCGATCAGAACCCTCCCCACCCCGAGACACTGAACGGAATTAAATAAAGCTGATTTAACGTGTTCCCCAAGTGAACCTCAATTCGGAATTATTATATCCATGCAAACTCGAAGGCAAACAATTAATTTGGAATTAAAAAACATCTTGTAAACGTGGCCAGTGTGATAAAAATGTCAAAACAGTCGCATCTCCATGGCGACAATCAGGTGGCGAACTCTCAACCTGAAAAGTTACATAACACGTCTTTAACCGTGTGAGAAAGAATGAAAATCTCAAGTACAAATGAGACAAAATGCAGCTCTATTACAGGCCTGTGTACAGGCCCGACGAAGGTACAGCTTTGTAACCTGGCTTAAAGCTCTGTTCTGCTTAAGACCTTTTCTCTGAGCAAAAGTTCAAAGTTGGTCCTGAGGGAGACCCAAAGTGCAAAGTTCCTGTTGTCCGTGCCCAGACAGGATTTATTATTTAGAGCAACGAGACGCCAGAAAAACCCAGGCGTTTGCACCATTATCTAACGCTTTCTTTGAAACTCGACGGCAACAGGAAGTACCTCTAAAATCCTCTGATGACGGGAAATAAAAAGAACAGAGCTCAGAAGGGAACAGGGCTTTTAGAGACACAGGAAGGGAGAGTGGAACAGCCGGACCAGATCAAAGTTTCTGTGATGATGGTGTGGTGTAGAAAGGAAAAATTTGTTATAAATGCGAGACTAAACAATTAAATTAAATGCGATTAAAATTTGTACTTGAACTGGTTTTCACATTTCTTAACAGGTGCAAGATTATTTTGCTGTTTATTTCAAAATTTGGATAGAAGTAAAAGATTGAAATACACAGTAAAGTAAAAAAAATAAATTAATAAAAGTGGGGAGAGGTGCACGGATTTTTGTCATGAAAATTTTGATAAACAAACAAATAAACAAAACAAAATGTAAAAATGAAAGCTGCGACTCAATCAACATTACAGTTTGTAGCGTAGTCAATATATGATTTAACTGTGTCATTTTTAAGAGTACACCACCTGCTCGTTTCCATGGAGTTATTGCTGTGTCTGGAATGTTCCACAGTACGGCATTAAACTTTATGACAAGCGGGTAGTGACACCGAGACTGTTTTTCAAGTTGTATTATTATTTTTTTTTTTTAAAACAATAAACGCACATGTAATATTCCAGGCAAACCAATATCGTCTCCATGGAAACAGACAAGTGGCAGAACCCGAAAAGTTACATAACGCACCTTTAAACATGCTTACTTCATAGCATCAGACATTAGACTTATTTAAAATCATATTGTGGAACTTTTCAGGTAAAGAAATTCAGGACATATCACCAAAAAAGTTACATAGTGCCTCTTTAAATATGCTCACTTCATATCTTCAAAAGTGGTGTATACATGTGAGTAAACGTGTAACAAAATAATAAATAAATAAACGCAATATAGATTAGTTTAAAGTCATACTGTGTAACATTTCAGGCAAAATAACACAGTACACTTTTATCAAGTTTACTTCATAACATCAGGCATTAGACTCCGATCAAAACTGACTTGAACATGTAAGTAAATGTGTAATACAAAAAAAGAAAAAAAAGGCCATATACATTATTTTAAAGTCATACGGTGTTATATTCTAGGCAAAGCAAAAAGTTACACAATACACCTTTAAACATGCTTCTTGCATATCTTCCAAAGTGTTGTGTACATTTGAGTAAATGTGTAACAAAATAAAAGCAATATACATGAGTATAAAGTCATACTGTAACATTCTAGGCAAAGTTACACAATACACCTTTGAACATACTTCTTCCATAGCTTCCAATGTGGCCTATACATGAGTAAACGTGCAACAAAATAAACGCAATATTGATATGTTTAAACTCATACTGCGTAACATTTTAGGCAAAGCGATTCAGGACTGTCCACAAGAAAAGTTACATAGCGCACCTTTATATTAGAAATTAGGCTCCAATTCAAAGCTGACTTGTATATGTTAGGGTTGGACGGTATCCAAATTTTGGTAACTTTTAAAAAAGATGTAAAAAACATATCAAAAATTGTTAATTTTAATATTCACAATTTTAGGCAAATTAGAGCATCATTGCCAGAAAATGCATCTAAAATATTTCTCCACAGCATGATTCTCTCTCATATTGAATACAGCATTACTAACTGGTCACTAACAAGCATGACAACCTTAAAAATAATAGAATCACTTTTTAAAAAAGCGTTAAAGATATTTGATAGGAAATCTTTATCGTTTCATCACTGTCTCATACTACAGAAGTATAATATCTTAAGTTTGGGAAATTTTCAAAAATTTAAACTCACCTGCTCAGTCTACAAAGTCTTAAATGGACTCGCTCCACCAGCTCTGGGTGAGTTCATTAAGCCCAGGTCCAGCACTAGTGGTCGGGGAACAAGAGCCTCTATCAGAGGCGACTGTGCAAAACCCTATAGACGCACAACTTTCAGTCAACAGGTGTGATCAGTCAAGGGCACAGAAATCTGGAACAACATCCAGCTGCTATAAGAGATTCCACCACATTCAGTTCATTTAAAACTAATCTGAAGCGATGGCTTAAGAGAAACCAGATCTGTGATCACTAATGTTCTGCTCCTATGTAAATGTCAGTGTTGTACGTCCTGCTTGTGTGTTTGTCTATTGTGACGCGTTTTATGTTCTTATGTTTTATGTCTCTATCTCTCTGACCTGCCAGTGACTACAGAGGAAAAGTAGCCTTAATTCTGGCGTATTTACAAGTATATGTTCATGAATATGCATTGTCCCTTTTAAATAAATAAATAAATAAATAAAATAAATAAATAAAACTTATTTCACAACATCAGACATTAAACTCCTATTAAACCTGACATGAACATGTGAACGAAAGAAATGCAATAGTTATCAGTTTAAAGTCATACCATGTAACACTTCAGGCAAAGTTACGTGGTACACCTTTGAACATACTTCTTCCACGGCTTGTATAGTGTCGTGTACATGTGAGTAAACGTGTGTGCAGTTATTGTGTTATTGTTATTGACTGCAGCAGTATTCAGAGGGGGCTTTTGTGCGCGCTCATTGAGGTGGTAATTGGACGCGGCCGGGAGAGCTGTGCCCATATTCGGCTCATTCATGATTCATGTGTTTGTGCGCGGCCGCGGGTCAGGGCTCTTCTGATGGAGACGATAATGCGGCGGAGTTACCCCATCACAGGAGCGCACGGCGGGCTAAGGGACGGGACTAAAGGGGCAGGGCTGAAGGGACAGGACTAAAGGGGGTTTTCCTGAGAGGGTCGTTAGAGCGGCTCAAAGGGTCCCTGTCAAGTGTAAGGTGTAAGTCGGATAAATACTGATTAGCGCGGGGTTGAAACAACACCGCATTAAAGGGCCCGTGTTACCCTATTTTCTGATCTATGTTGTAATGTTTCATCATCACAAACATGCCTGGAGTTTTGTTTATTTATTTTTTGTTTCATTCACACATGTTTAACACAAAAACCCTTCATATTTAGGCTGAGTTCTTCTCTCAAACTGAAAATTCACGCGGTAATACAAAACTCCACACACCTTCATGAGAATCATTTGCATATTTTCAGACCTGGAATTGCTAATCTCAACTGAACAAAAGATGAAGGGTAGCTGTTAACTTGTAAAATACCACCACATGACATCACAAGGTGGAACAGGGTATTTGGAGGTTTGGAGATGTAGACAGCCACATTGGAGACACCACACACTTGTGACCCGGGGCAGAAGTGCAGATATTCTCTTGTGTTTGTTTCCATTCAGGACAGATTTATAAAGTATATTCTCGTGTATTTGTTTTCATTCTGACTTTCTGTTTCACATGTGAAACCGGGTCCTCTGCTGTAGAAATCTGTCCTGAGACACAAATGCGGGGCGTCTCTGTCCTTCTCGTGTTTGTAAAAATAATAGCACAAACTCTTCTTATGACTGTAGCTGCAATGTTTTTCTTTCACATTATTTCAAAATCCTAGAAGATTTTAAAGGGACAGTTCGGAATTTTGGACATAGGGCCTCATTTCCTAGTGAGCCAGAGTGCTGTAGATGTGTGGATATGCTTTTTGAAATATTCCATCCAGTCCTTGTATTTGCAGAGGTGGTTGGTGCTAGGCTAGTGCATGTCAATGGCCATAGTTAGCCTGTCACTAAAAACAGTCTTACCCACTCCACAAAACACCTGAAGCAAATCTATTATTACGCCAGCCTGTTGATGTAAATGTCTGTGTCGTTAGAATAATTTTAGAAATAAAACCAACCTTGCATTTGAAGGATTTATGTCTGAGCAGCTGCAGTGAGTTGTACTTCCTGATAGAAAGCTCGGCAGTGGTGGACTGATATCACTTGGCACCTATCTTACCGGCTCTGTAATAGTTTGTTTACGTGCAGCTGCCATAGTGACACATAGAGCACATGAAGAAGCCTATTCCAAATATGGTCATATCATCACAACTAAACAGAGCAGAGTAAAAACGCTGCTGCTGAGAAAATAGTCCCTCAACATGTGACAATTCATGTGATACAAGGATAGTTTTACTTCTAAAATTATTCTATTGACACAGACATTTACATGGACAGTCTGGTGTAATAATAGATTTGCTTCAGGTGTTTTGTGGAGTGGGTAAGACTGTTTTTAGTGGCAGGCTAACTATGGCCATTGACTTGCACTAGCCTAGCACCAGCGACCTCTGCAAATACAAGGACTGGATGAATTATTTCAAAAAGTGTCTCCACACATCTACAGCACTCTGGCTCACTAGGAAATGAGGCCCTATGTCCAAAATACTGAAGTGTCTCTTTAAACTATGTGTTCCGGCCTTTACTCAAACAAAAGGAAATAAAGCAAGACACAACTCCAGATGAATTGAACTGTACACTAAGTTCTCCCCCTTTGAGCGCTCAAAAAACACTTTCCCAGGATTGTGATTGTAGAAATGCCCCTTCACTATATTTGAGTTCATAAATAATCAGCAGACTTATTTTAAGCCTAAAGGACTTTAAAGGAGCTTTCTACAGTGTTAAAAATGTGAAAAAAATAAACAACATTATTTTAAACAGTAGTTCAACAGTCCATGGTCCTAGGTACTTCCCCTGAGTTTGTAAACTGTTACTACTGGACCAGACCAGACTAACAATGTTAAAACAAAGAGATAAAACTCACGAGAAAGGAGTTTTCATTCACAAAAGTTCATCTGCAAACCAAAACAAACTCACATTGATAAGATTACCCGGTTAGAG
Organism: Boleophthalmus pectinirostris; assembly: GCF_026225935.1. Lineage (NCBI taxonomy): Eukaryota > Metazoa > Chordata > Actinopteri > Gobiiformes > Gobiidae > Boleophthalmus > Boleophthalmus pectinirostris. The sequence continues at coordinate 1,198,259 of NW_026571115.1, read as the reverse complement.
CAGTGTTCCTCCTCGGCGCCCCCTCTCCTCCTGCCCCCGTGGCCCTTGTTGGCCCCCGCTCCGTTACCCCTCCTCCGCTGGCCCGTCTCTGGGTCGGGAGGTGAAGACGAGCCCTTAACGAGGCTCTGACTGAAGATCTCATTAGACGACCACAGAGGACCCCGGAGCTAATTACAGCTGATCAGACTCAGAGCACAGGAGGCTTCCAGGGGCCCGGAGTGAGACACATCTCTGTACACATGTCACTACAAAGCTGATTCAAGTTCAGATTATCATGGTTTTATTTATGTTTTAATTCAACAACAGTGCATATTAAAGTTGCATTCTGTAACTTTTGTCGTGGAGGGTCCGTCACCTGCTTGTTTCTATGGAGATGTCATTGTTCTACCTTACATTTATTCAATTACAGGTGATTTTATTGTTCAAAATTACCTATTAAAACAGGGATTGTGACTGTGATCGGGGTCGCCTCTCCACAGATCTGACCTGTAACTTGGTCTGGTTTGGTCTCTGTGAAGATAGAAAGATTTAATGCCATACTGTGAAACATTCCAGACAAAGCAATGACATCTCCTTGGAGAAAAGCATTAAACAAACCCACCAGAAAAGTAACACAAATGCACATTTAATGAACAGTTCTGTAGTCCCTGGACAGAAGTTAAAGCCACTCCAAAATCATGAAAATACATTATCACAATTAATTTCACTTAAAAACGCAACAAAAAATAAATAAATACAACAACACTGTACCTGATTTTTACCGTCTTAAAAACATGAAAAACAGAACTAGCGCAGTTTGCGGTGGTCCAAAGTTATTCCTCACCTACTTAATCACCACGATGAGTTTATGAGCTATTTTCACCACTCAGTGTGCTAGTGCTAACAACTAGCATGCTAACAGTGCACCAGTGTTATTTGCTAGTCCATGGACAAAATCAAACATTTAAAATCAATAAATACTGACATCTTATATTTTTTTTTACAAAAAACTTCTCAGAAAGCTTGATGTTTTGTCGTACTTATGATGGAATTTCATTGCTCAAATCGCCTTCACGTGGCATGTGGCATTCGCAGCTACTGTTTTTAGCCTTATTTATGCTGTGACCCTGCTTTTTAAATAAACCGGTATTTTAGTCAGTAGTAGCTAGTTGGAGAATTACCCCACTGTTAAAATGTTCAATCCAAATCATTTTTCAATCAGTCGTAAAAAGTATTTTCTGTGACTGCATCAAAAAGCCAGTATCTAAGCATTAGGGATGCAACGATATTTCATATAATATTGAATCGGCTGATACTGGTCTCACAATTCGATACGCATGTCGATATGCACGTGTCCCTCCATAAGCACTGTGCTGGTCTGAAAGAGAAACAGTTATCACGGCGTCCTCCTCAGATGCAGTAAGAAAACACCTCCATAGATCAGCTCATTACAGCTGAAGTTTTTGTTTGTTTGTTTGTTTTTTCCTTTTCTTTCATTCACTTTTTATTTTATTTTATTTTACATTGATAGATCTAGGAATGACAATACTATACAATACTTCACTTTAAAATACTTTAGAATCACTTTGGACTTTACATTGACACTAAACGCAATCTTTTTCTCAAAATCTATCTTATAAGTTTTACTCAGAAAACAGTCCATTAAGACTTTTATTTATTTATTTATTTATTTATTTAACAGGGGCAGTGCTTATTAATGATCATCTACAACATTGCAGTGTAAATATGTAGCCCCTCGGCAGGTCACACCACAAATTTAACAGAGAAAAAACAACAATAATAAGTGACAGTTCTAAACTATATGTGTCCACAAGTCTGGTTTTCCTTTAGCCATTGTTTCAAGTGGGATTTGAAAGTGTCCAGTGTCTCTCTTATCTGATAATAGGAGACTGTTACAGAAATTTGTGACTCTGACTGAGACACACTTTGTCCAAACGTGGTGTGTCACAGTTCACAGTGTGCTCACAGTTCCCCTGGGCTGTGGCTCTAATTCCCATCCCACTGACAGTCTTTACTTTAATAAAATCATTAACTGAGGGGGCAAGTCCATACAAAACTATATAGATAAAACATCCATATTTAAAATCAACAAAATCACTCAAATTAAACAAGTTATCTACTTATCTGCTCTATCTACTTATCTAAAATAGTGCAACTGTGAACTGAGAGTGGTTTCTTTCTTTTCGGCGTTTTAAGAAAATGATTTGATTATATAACATAGTTTGAGTTTCTAGAAAGACGACGGGAGAGCGCAGTGTGTCTGTAAGAGCACAGACTGTAGCAGGGCGGTGTGGGAGGAGCTACGTACTGTCTCTGCTGGAGGAGGCGGTGTGGGAGGAGCTACGTACTGTCTCTGCTGGAGGGGGCGGTGTGGGAGGAGCTACGTACTGTCTCTGCTGGAGGGGGCGGTGTGGGAGGAGCTACGTACTGTCTCTGCTGGAGGAGGCGGTGTGGGAGGAGCTACGTACTGTCTCTGATGGATGGGGCGGTGTGGGAGGAGCTACGTACTGTCTCTGCTGGAGGGGGCGGTGTGGGAGGAGCTACGTACTGTCTCTGCTGGAGGGGGCGGTGTGGGAGGAGCTACGTACTGTCTCTGCTGGAGAGGGCGGTGTGGGAGGAGCTACGTACTGTCTCTGCTGGAGGAGGCGGTGTGGGAGGAGCTACGTACTGTCTCTGCTGGAGGAGGCAGAGCAGCAGAGACACAGGCATGTGAACACAGTGAGAGGAGAGACAGACTCATGAGGAAAAGAAATCATCAAATCATCATCAAAGAAGGAAAAGTCTGTTAGTGTAACTCCTGTATCGCTCGATATTAAGAGTAGACTGGCTCTATTATAAAATATCAAATAGCCTGAGAAAAACTCTTCTTATTTTCACCGAATCAAAATTCTGAGCTGTAAATCATTGAACCATATGAACTAAAACACCTCACACATAAATTACAACTGTACAGTAATGTGTGTAATGTTTTGTGTTATATTATAGTCATTAGCAGAAAAAATTTGATGAGATTTATTTTTTTTTTGCATCTCAAAACACATCGATTCAAATCAATTTCGTGACCCGTGTATCGAACTGTGAGAAAACCACAGAGTTGTATCCCTTCTAAATATGAGATAATCTGACGTTCTGTATAATGTCGTATATTATCGTCATTAATTTCAGAGAAAACCCTAATCCCAGATGCGTGTCCTCTGATTGGTTGCTCTCTTATTCTGAGCTCCTGACACAATTTCCAGTTAAAGACCGCAGCGCCTCTCTCTCTCTCACTGCGGATTTGGAGGATTCTGGACAAATTAAATTACGATTAACAGTGCGTTTTTTTGTTTTTTTTTTTCCCCTCTCTTCTACGAGTCCCCCTTGTGGGCGCAGCGGAGCAGTGCGTCCTTTTTTGATTAGCGCTGATATCTCCCGGCGTCGTGTAATTACTCGGGCGGCGGTGAAAGGAGCAGCAGCAGAGAGAAGGCGCGGGGACGAGGAGGGACGAGGAGGGCCTGCGGGGGGCGCTTTGACACGCGCAGGCTGAGAAAAGGAGAGCGGACAGCCCAGTGTGAGGCGGAGAGGGGGAGGTCAGAGGTCACGCCACTCCCGGGGCAGACGCCACTAATGCTGCTACTGTACAGAGAGAGAAAAAAAGAGATAAAGGGGGAAGAAAACTGAAAGAGATGCAAACATGTACAGCAGAGAGTCATTTTATTTAGCTGTATTAGTGTAAAATAAAATATACACATAAATAAATAAATAAACAAATAAATTGCTCTTGTTAATTCATTTTGAATTCATTCATTCTCTTTATGTAAAATTTCAATTGTAATTTGAATTTTCAGGGTTTGCTACAATACAGTATTCACCTCATTTTGTTTTTAATTTAATTTATTTATTTTTTGTTATTTTTTCTTATTTATTTTGTTTATTTTATTGCTGTAACTATTTTTTATTATTATTTTTATTATTATTTTACATGCTTTTTGAAATATTTGATTTTTTTTTTTTAAAGCTTCATAAATTTAGTAAAAAAAAGCAAATTAACACACAAAGGTTTTATATTTGTTTTATTTTTTATGTTATTATTATTATAACTAATGGTAACAACTACATAATATTTTCAGCTACAACCATAATTTACTTTTAATTAAAATTTGACCAGCAGCAAGTTTTTTTTTCAGTTTTGTTTTCTTCAAAAATGTGACAAACAGATCGACTTTTGCAGCAACGGTAAAACTAACAACAACTAGCATGCTAGCACGCACTTCCTGATTATGGGACCATAAACAGTACACAGTGGACTTGTTTTACTCAGTCCCAGCCCCTGAATGCAGCGATCCAACAGAACAGCATTTAAACAAAATAAATTTGGCCCATGATTCAAAGATCAGAAAATAATTAATATAAAAAAACATTTGGATTAAACCTGATGAATGAAACTCCTCCTCTCCTCTCCTCTCTTTCTCTCTCCACCCCTCTAATTCTGTCACTTTCTCTTTCTCCCCGTTCTCATTCTCGTTTTGTCTATCTGTTTCTCTCTCCCTCCTTCTCTCTTTCTAAATCTAACTCTCTCACTTTTTCTTTCTACCCTTTTCTCCCTCTCCCTCTCTCTCTTTCTGTCTGTCTCTCTCCTCCTCTTTCTCTCTCTCTCTCACCCTCCCTCTCTCTCTCTCTAAATCTAACTCTCTTGCAATCTCTTTCACCCCTTCGCTCACTCTCCCTCTTTTTCTGTTTGTCTTTCTCTTCTCTCCTCCCTCTTTCTCTTCTTCTCCCTCTTTCTCTTTCTATTTGTCTTTCTCCCCCCTCTTTCTCCCCTTTCTCTCCCGCTCTCTCTCTCTTTCTGTCTGTATCTCTCTCCCTCCCTCTGTCTGAATCTCCCTCACTTTCTTTCTCCCTCTTCCCCTCTTTCTCTCTCGCGCTCTCACCCCTCTCTCATTCTTTCTCTCTCCCTCCTCTCCCTCCCTCTCTTCATCTCTCTCTCTCTGTGTCAGTTGCGTGCCTCAGCATGCGGTGTATAGATGTATGGGTGACGTCAGCGCCCCCTACAGAGCCCCTCCCTCCGTCCCTCCCTCCCTGCGCTGGGGCCATTGTTTATGGGAGATGCTGATGCTGCGCTTTTGTTGAGTGTGATGGGAGGAGGAAGACGAGGAGGAGGAGGAGGAGAGAGAGGTTCAATACACCACGAAAGAGAAAGGATATCTATAAATTAGTTTAAATGACTTGAATACATTTGACTTCTGTATTTTCTTCTGAGGTGTTTAAAGGAACACTGTGGAACTTTTCTCCATGGAGATGTCATTGCTGTGCCTGGAATGTTCCACAGTGTGTCATGTTTTGATCTATGTTCTAATGCTGTTTCCTCTTCACAAACAGACCTGGAGTTGTGTTTTGTTTCATTCCAATGTTTAACACACAAACCCTGCACATTTAGGCTGAGTTTTTCTCTCTGTTCCACCTTGTGATGTCACACCGTGATACAGGAAGTGCTCCACTATGTTTTTAAACTCCACACACCTTCACTAGAATCATTTGGATAATTTGAGATCTGCCACTACTCTACTGAATTTAAGATAAAACGTAGCTGTTAACTTGAAAACTACCGCTTCATGACATCACAAGGTGGTACAGAGCAGTTTGAGCTTTACAGATATTGACAGCTCAATAACACAGCGTTACTCAAAAACGTGTGAATGAAACAAATCACAACATTACATTATAAACAAAGCAATTGCATCTTTCTGTTCTGTTCAATCACAACTTCTATCAGTAGTCACAATAAGTTATGGTTCTCATTCAGAAATATTTTGGATTGGATAAAACTGTCTGACCCTGGCTGTTGTTTTCTTAGTATTTTTATTTATTTGTTTGTTTATTTATTTATTTTAATTTACTTTATTCATTTATTCATTCATTCACACATTTCTGCTTTTACACTACAGAATAAAAAGTGCTTTCCGGTAGGGATGCACAGATACTGATATTTCCTAAATATACTGGTATATATTAATATAATATTTATCGGTACTACTATTACACGATACATTATGCAGTATCCTGGTTTCAGTATCCCGAATAAGCCAGTATTCCGGTTTTGAGAAAGCGGGATAAATAAAGTGACTGTACATGAGTGAAATGACCGTTAAATAAAGAGCTGCGCTACCCAAGTATGACCTGTCCACATATGACCTGTCCACATATGACCTGTGCACAAACGACCTGTGCACAAACGACCTGTGCACAAACGACCTGTGCACAAACGACCTGTGCACGGTTTTATGCCAATATTTCGCGGATCGGTGGTTTGTTGACTTGGTGTAGTCTGGGTTTTAGACCTGTTTCAGACCTGATTTTAGACCTGTTTCAGACCTGATTTTAGACCTGATTTTAGACCAGTTTCAGACCTGATTTTAGACCTGTTTTAGACCTGTTTCAGACCTGATTTAGACCTGATTTTAGACCTGATTTTAGACCTGTTTTAGACCTGGTTTAGACCTGTTTCAGGCCTGATTTTAGACCTGGTTTAGTTCTGGTTTAATTGTGGTTTAGTTTTAGTTTAGTGGCACAGCCCGCGCAGCATACAGGAGGGGGAACGGTCTGCTCGTTGTACGGGAGCTGGGACAGTTTGTGCGGTGTAGGGGAGTGGGGTACAGTTGGACAGTCCACATGGCGTACAGTAGGGGGGTTTCTCGCTTTCGCAGCCCAGTACCAAACGATCCATAGCCCAGTACTGCGGTCCCCGGCCGGGGGGTTGGGGCCTTGTTTATGCTAATAACCTATATGGTTTTAAGTTTGTAAGTTTGCATTTGTAAGTTTATTTCAAGAAACCAGGATACTCCATTTGATTATGTACACAGAGATATGAGTATCCCGGTTTGTCAGCGTGCATGTATACAAAGTAGGGATGGGCATTCGATGAAATTTTCTTAATCGATCGTCGGAAGCATTAACGATCCATTATCAATTAATCATTAACGTTTTTATATTAAAATGATCATCATTATTACTACTATCTGCACTAATAATCTGCCAAAATAAATTCAACTTTACGACATATAAACTGTAACGACTCTAGAGCCACATCAATCCGTTTGACATTATAATGTGTTTAATTCAGTTTTGCGCAACTCTCACAGAAACAAAACTTAAAACTGCATCACTAATTTGCATAAACTCAGCGAAGATAAAACTACAGCTCTTGTGTCGCTGATGCGGTCAACTTCTGTCAGATTAAAAGACATGACTCAGGTGAATACAGGTTAGTGTGACCAGATTTGCGTTTGTCAAAACCAGGACAGCGTACGGGGGGTGGGAGGTGGGGACTCGTCATCCACATTGCGCGACTTTCACCTGGTAAAGCTTTTTCCCTCTGGACACCGAAACATATGTGCTGCTTTGTAAACTGTGCACATGGACTCACACTTGTCCCGAACGCAACGGAAAGCCTGGAATTTCTTGTACAAGTCATCGTTGCACATCGTTCGCATTTGCACTTCGGTACGTTGCAGACTGACCGACTGTTTGGTCACACTACACACAGCAACCTACATTCGGTTTGTCGATTAAAATGAACGTAATCGATGAAATTCTTAATGATCAATTATCAATTAATCGACTAATCATGCCCATCCCTAATACAAAGTATCCCAAAAACTGCCATAACAGGAATATGGCGAATATATATATATATATATATATATATATATATATATATATATAGTACTCAATATTGGCAAGTACAGAAATCTATTTTCTTACTTGTCGTACTGGTATCAGTTTTCACAAAAGTGGTATCAGTGCATCCCTACTTTTCTGAACTTGAGGCAATAAAAATCTGATTCTTTTATCATTTTAAATTCTTAACATTCAAACTTTTTTAACACCTGTAAAATAATCTAGGTGATGATTCAGAGTCAGGGAGGCCGAGGGCTGTAGCTCTGATCACTGAGGAAGAGGAGGAGGAGGAGGAGGTCCCCTGTGCCCGCCGCAGATCCTCCCTCATGACTTACCACAAAGTAATTAATCGGTGCCACCAACCCATTACACACGGTTAAAACAATTAGCATCTGTGCATCTGGGCAGAAGAGGAGGAGGAGGAGGGGAGGAGGGAGAGAGATGAGAAGGTGTGAAAGGAAGAGAAGGAAAAGAGAGGGTGAGATGAGGAGAAGTGGATGGAGAGAGAGAAGGAGGAAGAGATGGAGGAAGAAGAGGAAGAGAGGAGAGAAGATGGAATGAGATGAGGAGGGAGAGAGGAGAGGAGAAGGAATGAGAGGAGTAGGAGGGATGGAGAGGGGAGGAGAAAAGGAAGAGAGGGAGTGAGGGAGAGCTGGACATGAGTGGGAGAAGAAGGAGGGATAGAAGGAGGAGTCATGTGGAGAGATTGTAAGATTGTCCATTTTTGGAAACACTGGGCCAGAAATGAAGAAGCAGCAGTCCAATATGACAATGACAAACAGAATGTAATGACAGAAAATACATTTACCTCAAGATTTAAAGCACATCTTTATTATTATTATTATTCATTTCTTATTATTATTTCAGTGTACACGTTCTTTGCACTTGGAAACACTTGCCCTGCTCGTCTCCACGGAAATGTTGTTCCTTTGGTTATAATCTTTCACGTTTGCCACGTTTACATGATAGCCTAATTCCGAATAAAAATCATTTCATTCTAAATAACAATTATTCACCCACATACTTACTTGCGAAGTAAGTGGGTGGTTTATTCCGATTTTAAAGCCGAATTCATTTATTCCTTGATCATGTAAAAGTTTATTCTTCTTAAAAATAATTCTGGTCGTTCAGCGCATGCTCGTTGTATCGTCCTTCTGACGCGATCAGGACGACTTCGCTTCGGACTTTCATCCACGTCTCTTTGGATTTGTGAGCGGGATGTGGGAGTGGGCTGATGTAGAGCAGCCGTTCACTCAGTTTGTCTTCTTCCTCCCTTCTCTGACACTTCCCTTCTTCTCCTCAGCTGACGTAAAGCGTGATGAGAGAATTCTCCAGCTGCTGCGCAATTATCATCTGAACCACTGTGAAAAAAGTTTGGATCGCGTTTGTGTCCGTGGCGTAATGACAAACCAAGATGACAAAAAAGCCGGTAGCAGCTGAAGTGTGTTTTCTTCCGGTCGATGTAAATACGTTTGTGTCTCTGTCCAATCAGAACCCTTCCCCAGCCTCAGACGTTGAGCAGAATTAAATAAAGTCTTTTTAACGTGTTTTCCATGTAAATGTCAATTCAGAATGATTATTTCTATGTAAACTCGAAGGAGAATTCAGAACAATTAATTAGGAATTCAAAAAAACATCATGTAAACGTGGCGAGTATGACGTAAAACATATTTATCTCCGTGGATAATGTTCCAGAATGTGTTTTTTTTAAGTTCCCTGTTTGCTTTACTTGGCCAGTGGTTGCTGTAGTTGAAAGTCTTATCAAAGCAACAACAAAAAAATGTAACAGTAAAAATCTACATAATTTTCCCTTTTATTTTAGCTTAGATTAGAAATTGAATGTGACTTACTCCATTGACAAATCTTAGACTAGTCAAAATAAACTCAAATCAACACAAACTCGACATTATTTAAGTAACGAAATTCTAGATTGCCATTTTTGCAGAGCTCTGTGTTTCTCCGTGTTTGTATCTCTGAAGGCCGGTGCATAGCTGGACACTTTTGATGACTGTTGTCCACTTAAAACTCCGCGGCCCCTCCTCCCGTTCCAGCCACACTCAGCACATTAGCTCACGCGCTACAAAGTGCAGTTTTGGACGGGGTGCGAGTTTCTTTATTACCTGCAGCAGATACAGCGCAGGCAAAGTGCATTTTAAATAGGGGCGCACTTAAAGCAGCACACTCAGCTCTCTCTGATGGCTGCTCATTACCCAGAGGTCATTTAGCCACGTGCGTGTTTTCCCCACAACAATGAAGTGGACGATTGTATAACTGTGAGATAATGCGAGGTGTTGTGCACAGGCTGGTGCCCTGTGATGGATGGTTTGGTCACAAGTTCAGTTGTGTTGTACGTCCAGGGTTTAGCTCAATACAACCCAATGACAATGACTTTTTGTTTTATATTTTTCTATAGTCTGTCTAGTAATAAGACTTTTTTACTTAAAGGTGCATTGCACAACTTTTCTGGTGGGGTTCGCTACCTACTTGTCTCCACTGAGATGTTATTGCTTTGCCTGGAATGTTCCATAGTATGAATGAATAGTATTTATTCATTAGAGGTGTTTCTGTTGCTCAGAAATAAAATAATTCTTTCAGTGAATAGAGTCGCCACTCCACAGATCTGACCTGTAATGTAGCATAGTGCTGTAACCTCCTTTTCTCTCTCTTGTGATAAATAGGCTTAATACATTCTGTGAAATTTATTATTATTAATTTTGTGAAGTTTTAAGACACCATGGAGTGTTAAAATTGACTCTCACAGAATCAATTTTAACATTTTCTCAGAGTTTCTATGAGTCCAATCTGTTCTAGAGTTAATTTAACATTTTTGAAAATGTTAATTAAGTAAAACTAGACCAAAGTTCCTGTTAAACCCAGAAATCAAGAGATATAATATTGTTTTGAGAGTAAACAGATAACACTTTGTAGAGTTATCCTGATTTAGCTAAACACCACACAGAGGTTTTTTTATTTTTACACTTTATTTTAGTTAATTTAACATTTTGGGGAGTAGGACATATACACTTGTAAAATGTAAAACCTTAAAAAAAAAAAAAAAAAAAAAAAATGAGTGCATATAAAGCCTTTTTTTCTTCTTTAAAACATTGTAAAAGATGAAATTATGCACAGGGAAGAGTTGGAGTTGCCAAATTAACACTAGAGGAAGTGGAATTAACATCAGCCATATCAACTCTGGCAAATGACTCCAACTCAAACCCCCATTTAACATTCAAATAGTTAAAATAACACCTTTTCTGTTAAAAACAACTTTGAAATATTTTACCCTGGTTTTTTAACCCTCCAGTTTTTGCTGTCACACACGCACACAAACACAACAAAACAAAAAAAAAGCAACAACTGAAAACTAATGATACAAACACTGCTACAAAATATAAATACACAAGTACAGACTGACACATGTGTTTGTGTGCACATTTTAGACATCTGTAGTGCTGTCGGTAAATTGATTCCCAGGTGACCATCGAAACCAAAATCTGTATCTAAAATGTGTACCCATGCCAACGTGCATCAATACTGAACAATAATCTGACAGATAGATCAGAACCAGCCCCGGCTGAACAACCTGGAACATTTTATACAAAGAAATAACATTTCCATGGAGACAAACAGGTGGCAGACCCTCCACTAAAAACTGTACGCAATGCACCTTTAAATGTAATGTTCTTTGACATATTTGGTGATTAAAATAAGAAAACATTGATTGAAATTTGCTAAAAATAAATAAATAATAATAATAATAATAATAATAATAATAATAATAATAATAATAATAATAATAATAATAATAAAGTCTGTAATAAATTAGGTTTTTGTGCCAATTTCTCAAATCTAAAAAGAATATTTTTAATCTGAGACAGCTCCATTTTCCAACACACCACTAGTGCTCAGTCTTTTTAATCGCTATGGCAACCTTTGTTATTCCTAAACCCGTTTGATAGACCCTCCACCAGAAAAGTCACACAATGCACCTTTACGATTGGTTTCAGACAACTTCTTCCCATTTGAATCATATAATATTTTGTTTAAATCGTTAACCATCATAGCAACGGTGTTTACATAATTCTGTGTAATTCTACATTCGAGAATGTTGTGTTGTCACGTGAACGAAAACTATCAGCCCATCTCGAACCATCCATCGTCCCGGACTCAGCTTGGGCCCAGCGTGCGGAGAGCCCATTTCTGCCCCGCGGAGCCCAAATGCAGGCGAGGCGGCCCGTTTGACAGGCTAATTACTTTTAATGAAATAATACGGCCATTGTAGACACCAATTAAAAGGCGCGTTCGCCGGAGTCGTTAGAGGGGCTCTGGTCTCGCTCTCGTCGCCAGGTTTTCTAATGATCCTCGCAAAAGAAGAAAGAAGGATGTGAGTCCAAAACAGGCCGGAGCACGAGGGGGCTTTGAGAGGGAGGGCTCGGAGGGGGGGCTCTGAAGGGGGGGCTCTGAAGGGGGGGCTCTGGGGACGAGGCCTGCAGGTCCTGTTGACTGCGAGAGCACCCAAACACAGACGGAAGAACGGACGGACAAGAGGAGCAGATGGATGGAGAGGTTGAAAGGGTAGAGAAGGAGAGGAGTGGCATGAGGAAGAGAGAGAGAGAGGCAGAGGGAGGGAAGAGGAGTGGATATAGAAGAAAGAGCAAAGAGAACAAGAGAGAAACAAAAGAGAGAGGTAGATGAGTGGGTACAGGAGAAAGAGTAGAGAGAAAGAGAGGCATGGGTATAGGAGAGAGAGACAGAGACAGAGAGAGACGAGTGGGCATAAGAGAAAGAGCAGAGAAAGAGAGAGAGAGAGACACAGAGAAGTGGGTATAGAAGACAGAGAAGGGAGAGTAAGAGAGGAGTGGGTGAAGGAGAAAGACAAGAGAGAGGGAGAGAGAGAGAAAGAGAGGAGTGGGTATAAGAGAAAGGGCATGGAAAGAGAGAGAGATGAGTGGGTAAAGGAGAACGAGGAGAGAGAAAGAGAGGAGTGAGTATAGGAAAAAGAGCAGAGAGAGAAAGAAAGGAGTGAGTACAAAATAAAGAGCAGAGAAAAAAAGAGAGGAGTGAGTACAAAATAAAGAGCAGAGAAAGAAAGGAGTGAGTACAAAATAAAGAGCAGAGAGAGAAAGAGAGGAGTGAGTACAAAATAAAGAGCAGAGAAAGAAAGGAGTGAGTACAAAATAAAGAGCAGAGAGAGAAAGAGAGGAGTGAGTACAAAATAAAGAGCAGAGAGAGAAAGAAAGGAGTGAGTATAGAATAACAATCAGAGAGAGAAATGGAGGAGTGAGTATAGGAAAAACAACAGAGAGAGAGAGAAAGAGAAGAGTGGGTATAGGAGAAAGAGAAGTGGGTACGGAAGAAAGAGGCGAGAGAGGGAAAGCGAGAGGAGTGGGTATTGAAGAAAAAGCAGAGACAGAGAAAGAGAGGAGTGGGTATATGAGAACGAGAAAAGAAAAAGAATAGACAGACAGATGAATGAAACTAGGGGTTCTCTGCTGAAAACAAACTATTCAATAACATTACAATATCACTGTCAAATTGTAGTCCTTTAATTATTCATTTCTATTGACACCGTGTCCAAACAACCTCAAACGAATCCTCAAGTCACTTTCATTTACAAAATAACTCGACATTAAATTGACTTAATTTTGCTTCTGAAAAGGTCACAATCGACATTTTTAATAAGGTTTAATAAAGTGTACAGCTACAGTCGTGGGGTGGTCTTCTTCAGATCTTGAGGTAGACTTGGGCTACGTTTACACTGAAGCGAATCACCATAACAGAAACGATTGTGTCCAAACACATCGTTTCTGTGTCCGCAATCCTAGTTATAGAATATTTGTTTACAATTTACAGAAACGAAACTTAAAACCACATGGCTCATTTGCATAAACTGAGGGCTCAAAAAAGAGTTTGCTATTGTGCGCTGATGTGGTTCAGCTTCTGTTGGACTAAAGGACACGACTCAGTGGAATATGAGTGTTGTTTCTGTGACAGAGGGGTGTTCTGCTGATGGTGAGTCTGTTCTGTGCTTCTGTCATGTTGGAGATGGTTCATGTTAAACTTTTCAGAGATTATATGTCTGCAGGTCAGACAGACCGTACGTACAAATTGTTATGTTTGTCCTTCCTGCTTACCATAGATGATGTTCTGTGCATGATGGGTTATCTATACACTGTTGTTTTTCTGTACGTCTATGAGAACCTCAGTAAAGCACATGTTGAACGTTACTCCTGCATTTGAGTGTATTTTACTAGGAAGTTTGCAGGGATATAACAAGTGGCGACGAGGATGGGACATATATTCTACCCTCTTACTGTTTTAGCGGTGAATTACTTCGCGGCGCATAGACCTACATCAGCGTATCAGCGTTTTCACACCTTGCCGGATCAGATCTTTACTCAAATTCGTGGGAGCTGGAGGCACCAGATCGTTCCGTTTGTGGAGCTGTTTTCCGTCGGATTAGTGTGAACGAACACTGCATCCACAATGAAAACTATTCGAATGCTCACTAGTGTGGACTGGGCCTTGGTCAAAACTACCCTCTACTCTTTTTCACTTTATTTTGAGGCCTATTTAATCACATTTTGTGATTAACTGAAAAAATATTGACATACAACACCAAAGAGAATTACTAAGTTACTTGGGAATTTGCAGTTGAACACTTTTCTTTCTTTACCTCTGAGTTAAGACTTAACTTTTCTTGATGCTATCTTTTATCCATACTTATTCCCACAACATTTTTACCTTATTACATTTATTATTATATATATTATTTATTAATATTACCTTACTTTATTGCATTATTTTACTTTACCATACCTTATTTTTACCTTTGAGCTTTTGAGATTTGAGTTAAAGTGACTGAAATTATGTTTTGTTTCATTCATTTGTTGGGATAATCTTGCAAAAATATGCTCCGTTCTTCTTCAAACTCCAAAAATATTCGGCCCACCTTATGATGTCATTAGGTGTCAACCCAGGCAACACTCAGCGCAGTCATGTATTTAAACTCCGCATCTTTACTGGACACGACCCAATCCAAATAGCCTTCACTACACGGATTTCTTGTCTCATTTAAACTCTCTTTTTCTTTCTCTATAGCGCACGTTTTTACATTTTCCATCCCTGTTCTGTATTATCTCCATGACGCTAATGTTTAAGGAAAATTGGACACTTTCTTTAATTGCAAACATTAGCAGAAAATGAAGTTAGCGAGTCTGGTGTTTAAGTATTTTAATTCTATTTGGTTCCTTCATGATCATTACGCACTTAACAACATTCACAGCTACATTTCTTTCCATTGTGAGACTTAATTTAAGCCATTTCAGGGATTTCGAATGGTTTTCTCTACGACCAATCCTGATCTTTGTTTAGAGAAGGACTTGGGAACATCTTTGTGTTTAATTATATACACACTTTTCCCTGTATTTTAGACATTTGAATGCTCAGGGTTGACAGAGGTGGCACTCAGTTACATTTACTTGAGTGATTTGTTAATGTGATTGTGCTTTTTCAGAGTACTTTTTCGTTTTTCTCCTTTCTGTGGGCTATACTTTGTGCATTATTTGATGTTTTATCCTTTAAATTAAGTAACATCAAATCAGGTGTTACAGTTACTATTTAAGTTACTCTTTCTTTAATGGTACTTTTCTCAAATACAGTGTTTTTTTTTGTTTTTTTGTTTTTTTAATCCAACTTGAGTATAGTAGTATAATAGACCACTACTTTAATACTACTACTTTAAGTAATATTATCTTAAAGGGCCCATCTCATCTAAAATCAACTTTTCAGAGCTTTCTAACTTCTATGTCTTCGAAGTGGTTTTTAGATTGATTTGGCGTTTATTTATTTATTTTTTTTTAACAAATCGCAGAGTATTTCTGCCACCCTCCCACGTGACATCGAAATAAAGCTGCTATGATGATGACGTGGCCAGCTATGACGCGTTTCCCTCTCCATCGCCTCCGCCCCGCCTCCACCTCGCCTCGGCTGACAATTTCCACATGAACACCTAAACAAAAGTGACAGCATAAGCTAATTGAGCTATAATACGTTTATCTACTAACGTTTATTAATACTTTACCAATCAGCTGATGTGGACGCGGTGCTTGAGCTTCGTGCACCTCAAAGTCCTCGTCTGATTCCGGGTCCAACACATGCGGCTGAACGCATGTATCTCCATGATGAATAAAAGTTTATTCCTGCCACTATCAGGGTGGACATCTGTCGCCCCCTCCCTCCCTGAGATGGGCGGAGGAAGGGCGGCTCACTCAGAGTTTGGAGGGCGGAGCCTGTGCTTTCTCAGGACGGGCGGGGGGATGAGCAATAGTCGGTCTTTCAGAGTTCCTGGTCTATGACGCCTCCAAGAAATCAGTAAAATGTCATAACTATCGTGTAATGGATGTTCCAAAACCCAAATTGTGCTTTTATATTTGCAGAAGATACAATGTGAAGAGTTATTTTGTATGAGATGGGCCCTTTAAAGTAACGTTACACTTACTTGAGTAAACATTTTTAGAGGTATTCCGTTTTAAAACTCACTACTACTTCCTGTGTTTTTGTACTTTTGTTTTCAGCTTTTTCTTTCCACAAACCACTAAAAGTCATACGATGTAACTTTTTGGTTGGGGGTCGGTCACCTGCTTGTTTCTATGGATACTATATGTCATTGCTCTCCCTGGAATGTTCCACAGTATGACTTTTAACAGCTCTACCTTACATTTATTCAATTAAAATTAGTTTTACAGCTCAAAAATACCTAAAAAATCAGGTGTTCTGACTGTCAGCGGGTCACCTCTCCACAGATCTGACCTGTAACTTGCTCTATTTTGGTCTCTGTGAAGATCGCAAGGTTTAATGCCATGCTGTGAAACATCCCAGACAAAGCATATGACAGACCCCCCACCGGAAAAGTTACACAACGCAGCTTTAACCGATGTACAGCTATGACACGTATTTAAGTACTACTCCACCAAATCAAATCATAATTAGGAAAAAAAACATGAAAATTTGTCACGTTTGAACAAATCTCGAGCTTGTCTAACTTTTCTCTCCTTCTGTCTCCTCTTTTGTTTTGTTTCTGCAGCAATTCGGGAAGATCTTGGACGTGGAGATTATCTTTAACGAACGAGGATCCAAGGTGAGACCACAGCATCAACAGCACCAACATGGCCGCCCTGTTAGCATAGCCCTGTTAGCCTAGCCTTGTTAGCATAGTCTTTTTAGCATATCTCTCTTACTCATGTACCCTGGGAAAGAAAACGTCATCTCTCTCTATCTCTCTACTTCCTATCTAATGCAACTTTTTCTTTCTTCTTCTTCTTCTTCTCTCTAACTTTTTTTCTCTTTTGTTTTGTTGCTGTTGCGGCTCCAAAATCGTTTGCCGCGTTAATGAATCCAGTTTTACGATCAGTCTTAATTCGCCATCTGAAAACTTCTGGGAAATTCCTCATTTGCAAGTCCAATCTTTATACGAAGTAGTAATTTAATTCAACGTTTTACTTATTATACTTCTTCATCTAGACTTTTCTCAAGCATAGATTTGAATGCATTAACAATTTCGAGTGTGCATTTAAACAACACCTAAACGCAGAGTTAATTAAACGCAATTCCACATTCCGCAAATAGGACAAAGATGAGGAAAATCGGACAAACCGGTGTTCTGTTGAAATGGGCTGCCCCGTTGAAATCCCAGCAGCCTAAATCGACAGTGACATCTATTGATTCACGCTACCCTGTTGAAATAAGCGACCTTACTTTTTTTTTTTTTTTCGTTTACAGTTGTACAGATTCAATAAAGCCTAACCCTAACCTTCCCAGTTTTACAACATTCGAGACAGCGGGTTTGATGCTGTTTGCACACGGTGATACAATTTTATACCTTATTTATGTCAAATTTCAATTCATTTATATGAATATGCATAGGTAGTTCATTTTGACAGCCGTATACTGCTCAAATAGGGCTCTGACTAAAGGGAGCACATATCGACAGGCCAATGTGTCCGTCGAATAACACTCCCACTGTAGAACATCATTATTCACTCATTAATATGAATTTGGGTAGAGGAGCTTATTTCGACAGGCCTATATCTTCTATCAAATAAGGCTTCTTCTATATAAGAGAAAGCCATGACTGGAAACACTGAAGTATTTGTAATATGTAAATAGTATTACATATATAATATTTAACACTAATCTCATATTCTACAGTGTGAATTTCCGATCATAATATAGTGATATTTTATGTACACATCGCCTTTCTAAACAAGTTTACAACGTTTTCTATACATGGAAACAAAATAAAATATGATGTTGTGAAAATGCTAAGGATAAAATCAAACATTAAATCCAAACTATTCAATCATCTAACAGGTATTCTGCCGCAAATCTAACACATGTTACAATAAATGCTACATGCTACAATAAAACCAGTACACTTTTAAAATGTGCCTTGTTACTCCACTTCTGCCTCAGAAGCTCAAATCGACGGCATTTAAACAAGGACAACAGTGCTTTAGGGTCGTGCACATGTATAATAGCGCTAGATAGACAGCTCAAATTGACGAGTTGAAATGTAAACCATTGAGATATTCTTAATTAAAGGTACACTGTGTAACTTTTTTATCTGCTTGTCTCCATGGAGATGTTATTTCTATGTCAGGAATGTTCCACAGTATTGCATTCATTCTATATCTTTAGTGGTGTTTTTATTGCTCAACTTGAAAACATTTATTGACATGGAGGTGACGCCTCGCCACAGATCTGACCTGTAACTTCGACTAGTAGTGTTCCCAGGTTATCTCTTATAAGCTCTTATAATGCCATACTGTGGAATATTCCATCACAGCAAAAACTGGAGGGTTAAAATTTCACAGTGAAATGTTTCAGAGTTGTTTTAAACACAAAACATTTAATTTTAATTATTTGAAAGTTAAATGGCAGTTTGAGTTGGGGTTATTTGCCAGAGGTGATATGGGTTAATAGTTAATTCAACTTCCCCTAGTTTTAATTAAACTTCCCTTAGTGTTAATTCAACTTCCTCTAGTGTTAATTCAACTCCCCTTAGTGTTCATTTGGCTCCTCCCAAGCACCACTTCAAACTCCTATGAGAGAAAACCTGTTTGAACCAGTTTTGTACATAATTTCATCTTAAATTAACAAAAATAAAGTGTAAAAATAAAACACCTGTATGTGTTGTTTATCTAAATCAGGATAACCCTACGAAGTGTTATCTGTTTACTCTCAAAACGTTAATATAACTCTTGATTTTGGGGTAAAACAGGAATTTAGTCCAGTGTTACTTAATTAACATTTCCAAAATTGTTGAATTAACTCTAGAACAGATTGGACTCATAGAAGCACTGAGAAAATGTTAAAATTGATTCTGTGAGAGTCAATTTTAACACTCCACTTTTTGCTGTGTTGCCAAAGCTTTAACATTTCTAAGCCTTTTTTAACGTTGCTTCTCTTTGCACAAACTTTTAAACACACTTCTGTATTTAATCTACTTTTGCTACGTGTCATCTATGTGCAAAATAAAAACAAATACATTTTAAAAATCACCATGTAAACAAGCACGCAAACCATAAAAGTTCCACAGTGCCCCTTTTAAACAACTTCCCAAACGTCGGCGTGTAAGTAAATGTAAGGCAGATTATTTGCGCGTTCGCATCTGACAGCTCTTGTGCGAGTGTGTACTGACGGAGCCAGTGAAAAACAGCCCATTAGTGGCTCCGGCTCGGTGACTTGTCGACCTTTGACCCCGCGGGGCCTCCTCAAAGCATTCATAAACATCCCCCGCTGCTGGACCCCGTGCTCCCACATACATTACACACAAGAAACGCGCCGAAATTGGACACAGATACAAACAGATTATGTGGGAGGGGAAGACGGTTCAGAAAGAAAAGATTTGGCTACAGATACTTTGCAGCTCATGGCATCAATATATTTCTTAAGGGCGTGACGCTAACTGGAAGCACTGATCTGTCTGAAGCTCTGTTACTCAAGTCAGAATTTAATCAGAGCTTTGTTGAACATAATCTGACCAGAAAACTGACAGCAACAGGTAAGATAATTGATAAAAAGATAATCTTCGGTTGAGGATCCATCACCTTCTTGTTTCTATGGAGATGCCATTCTACTGTCTCAAATGTTCCACAGTATGACATTAAACAGCTCTACCTTACATTTATTCAATGATAGGTGATTTTGTTTCTCATAAATACCTAGAAAATCAAACATTCTGACTGTGAGCAGGGCTGCCTCTCCACAGATCTGACCTGTAACTTGCGCTGGCTTAGTCTGCATTATGATATGAAAGTTTAATGTCATACTGTGAAACATTCTAGACAAAGCAATAACATCTCCATGGAGAAAAGCATTTGATGGACCTCCACCAGAAAAGTTACACAGTGCACCTTTAGCATTAAGACCAAATTTTAGTTCTCTGTCCACTGAACATACACTGTCTCCATCTCGTTGTCACCGTTGTTTTTTTGATTATATATCTGCGTTGAGGTCTTTGTGCCACATAGTAATTCACCACCTCAACGCTAGGTTGGGCTGAGTTGCAAAATTACATGAACTCATTGGTGAAGTGTCCACACCAAGGTTTTCACCGATCGTGAATTACTTGACATTTGACCGTCTTTGTAGCTTTTCGAAGAGGAATTGTAGAGGCGATCATATTTCCTCACCTCTTCGATCAGACATACCTCTAGTTCAGGCATGTCCAAACTATGACCCGTAGGCCAAATGCAGCCCTCAGACAAATTTTTCTTTGCCCTCAGACTTCCAGGTGAATTGGCCCAAATTACCTTGCATCAATTAAAAATTTTGGAATTCTACCCTGACAAAGCTAATATTTAATATTTAGTGTGTGATTTTCAGGATCTTAGCATGAATAAAGACTGATTGTAATGTGTTAAACATGCACAATTTTCAATTATTCACTGTACTGAGCACCAGTCTACTTCCCTCGATCGGCCCTCTGCTTCTTCTGTGTTTAGATATGTGACCCTTGAAGAAAAAATTTGGACGCCCCTGCTTTAGTTGATCCATTTTCTTCAGAGGATGATTTAAAAATGATGTACATGTTTACAAAATGAAGTGGGAAAGCGGAATACCAGAAATGTATGTAGAGCATGTGCAGAGAGGACCAATCACAACCCTTATTTTCTGAGTCGCTTTCCCTCTTCGTCTGCATTGGTTCGACGCGTAGTTAGAAAATTTTGGAGGTCCAAGTCGGTCGACGGAAACGATTTGACGCACGACATGACCATAAATTGTTCTTAAGCCAACAGTTTTTTCAGTTTCAGACACTCTCACCTATTTTTCATTGAAAATCAAATGTTCCAACGTATTTCACTTTATTTTCTAATGTGTGCATCACGTCACCATGGTAAATGATGAACATTGCGCCATAGACATACATGCGGTACCCCCAGCGCGATGCCACTGCTGCAAAGTATCAATTTGCGGGTTTCAGCTTCCTGTTACATCGTGCCTTTTTCAGGACGATTGACCATTCAAAAGTTCTAATATTTTGTTTTTAAGCATTAGTTGCTATGGTAACAGTCATAACTTTTCATCATTCTGAAACTTTGATACTAATACTTTAGAAAGCGCAGAGAGATCGTTGTGTAATGCTTTTGTGAGAATTAAATGAGGTTCAAATTCAGCATATTTACTTATGGTTTATTGTGGATGTCTCCTTTGGGTCGGCAAGAAAACAAAAACAAAAATAAAATACGAAATTAAAAGCTATAAAACAGTCGGTTGACCACAAACTTCTTTATTAAATTCATAAATAAGTGAAAAGACCTATAATTTTATGAGGCAAAACTCCACAGACCAGAGTTAATATTTAAGACTGGCCTTTTTAAAGTGATCTTTCCTTTAAAACACCTCTATTGAATCCACAATCCCGGCTTTTGTTCTGCCCTCTTCATGGGAATTGTCAACAAGAGAGAAGTCATATAGCGTAACACCACGGTTCCATTGAAATATATATGTCCCGTAATATCACTAGCGTCAGCCTTTAAGAAGCTATAGCCCGGGAAATCTTTCAAAATGGATACAAATCAAATCCTGCCCCTTCAAATCTAATTCTGGAGGTTTTCATTGCACATTTTTGATTGTATATATGTACCTCGGGGGAAATTTGTGTGGCGCGCTGCTGGGATAATGTGCCGGTGCTGTTTCAGTGCAGTCTCAGGAGAGGTGTACAGGACACAGCAGAGGAGCTCTAGATGCTAACGCTAACGGACTGTACGCCACTGTAAAAAGAGACATAAAGTAAAGGTGCATTGTGTCACTTTTCTGGTGGAGAGAGCGTCCACAGTATGACATTAAACAGCTCTAGCTGATTTTAATTCGATTTTATAGTTAAAAATACCTAGAAAAACATGGATTCCGACTGTGAGCGGGGTCGTCTCTCCACAGATCTGACCTGTAAACTGGTCTGGTTTGGTCTCTGTGAAGATAGAAATGATAGAAAGGATATAATAGGTCATACTGTGAAACATTCCCGACAAAGCAATAGCATAAATAGAAAAGCTTTTGACAGACACTCAAAAGTTACACAATGCACCTTTAAAGCCATGACTGCTATAAGTATAAGTCTATAAGTCACTCCGGAGTATAAGTCGCACCAGCCAAAAAAATGTGTAATGAAGAAGAAAAAACATATATAAGTCGCACTAGTCTATAAGTCAAGTTCTATTAATAACAATAGAACAGAGAACAACAGACTGTTAACATCACATATGAACAGTTCTTCAGATAAACTATAAGATAAACAACAGAACAGAACAAATTTACCAAACTCTCCATCTCACTGCAAATCACTAAATCCACTCAGTTCTTCATCCTCGGTCACTTCTGAGCAACTTCAAGACCTCTGGAGGTAAACGGAGCTCCTCTTCTGTGTAGCTGTCGTCAGACTCAGCATCAGTTCCAGTTAGAATTATTCCAGACTTTCTGAATATCAACAGGATGGTTTCGGTGTCACTGAAGTCCAGGCTTTGTCCATCCATTCAATGACTTCCAGGAAAGTTGCATGGTGCGTCCTCCTGGTTACTGTGAAGCTGTTGTCCATCCCCGCTTTCCTCCAGTTCCTCACAAGTGTCTCACTCACTCCAAACTTTCTTTCTGCTGCTCAGTTACCATTTTCAGTTGAATATTTCACTACTTGCAGCAGGACAGAGGCTCTTTCTGCAGGAGACATGCACAGTAGGGCGTGAAGTGACAGTGGTACAGGAGTAGCATATACTGACACACAAGTCTAGAGCGCCCTCTTGCGGCTGTCAGTGTGAACATTTTATCATATAAGTTGCACCGGAGTATAAGTCGCAGGACCACTTAAACCATGAAAAAAAATGTGGCCTATAGTTCGAAAAATACGGTAATTCATAATGAACAAATGTTTTTAAAGAATGATTTAGGCTGAGTAACTACTCAGTTGAGAATTTAAAGGGAGGAGTGTGGGGTAAAGGTGCACTATGTAACTTTTCTAGTGCAGAGTACATTATCTGCTTGAATATTATCTCCATGGAAATAATTGCTTTACCTGGAATGATCCATAGTATGGCATTAAACATATCCATCTCTATGGAGAGAAGCAGGTAATGCCAAATATACAGGCCAGATCTGTGGAGACGTGGCTCTTCTCACTGTACGAACGCATCTTTTTGAGGCTTTAAATTGTGGAACACTTGTAAATGAACAAAATGGAACACAGTTAAGTCCAATGTACTGTGGAATATTCTAAAGCATTAGCAGCCATCTCCATAGAGACCAACAGTTTGTGGGCCTTCTGCCAAAAAGTGTAACCTAATGGAGGAACAAAATACACTGAAAGTTAAAGATAGATTTATTTTTTTTTTTTTTCTTTTTTGGCCAGAAATGTGAATGGCCTGCAAAAGCAATAACCTTACAACATGCATTCTTACTGTGAATGGTCTCGCCTCTCCACAGACCTGAACTTCACTTTGACCCCACGGCATCCCCTTCTACAGATATACATGCTGAATACCGTATGGAACATTCTAGGCAAAGCAATAACATCTCTATGGAGACAAGCACAGAAAAGCTACACAATGCACCTTTACATTCCTCTGAGATTGCAGGAATGTCATTTTAGTCCTGAATCATAACCCATTACCTTAATTGGTATTTAGAGCTAAAAATACAGTCAAGTAATGTTTTTGAAAAGTATTTTGATGCCCACAAAATATACAAATGTACCTATCATAAAAACACACAATTTTACTTAGAAAGATTATGAAAAAAGTACATTTATTTTGACGTGTTTAAATGTATACCTCCTTATTGTTATTATTCAGTCTACTTTGGTTACACAATACCTTCCAATTTCTCTTCGGTGGGTAATTGGAAAACTAAAACACTACCTGTGTATCCAATTACCTGCGAGGTACTTACCACAGCATTAAACTCATTTTGTCATGTTCGCTAATAGACTTCAATGACTTCTCCCTAAGTTTTACTCATTAACGCCCCCCTATGACACACCTTATTACCTGCAGATTAATTCTACTTAAATGTATTTTGTCTAAAGCTGCTAAAATGACTGGTGGTGTGTACACAGAGATACCAATTAAGCTGATCACGTTTGGAGTCGTTTTTAACTTCAGCTATTAGTCTCTGGATCTGTTCATTAGCCGCTGAGTAATGCTACGCGGCGCTAACGCTAGCTATATGCTAAACATAGATATAGAACGGTAGATCTCACGTTGACTGCCGCCATTTATTCGAACGAATGCGTCAACAAAGTCGTCATCTTGGTCCAGGGTAACGCTGCTGTAAATGCATTAACATAAATCAGGGACAAGGCGATATACATGATTAAAGTAGCCGACCTGAAATTGGTAAGTTTTATTTTCTTATTTTGTAACAAATGTCAGATGTGTATTTATAACCGAGCCACAAATAAAGTGATAGAGAAGAGGTTTTTGTTAACATAGTTGACTTTTACGGTCAAAATGTAAAGAACATAATGCCGTTTTTCACATTCTTTATTCAAAATAAACACAAACTACTACTTCTACAGGCAGAACAATGCAAATACAATAACAATAACACAATACAGAAACCACAAAATAGGCCAGTAATGTGCATTTAATATAGTAGTAGTAGTAGTAGTAGTAGTAGTAGTAATTACAGAATTAATGTATCAAAGAACATAAAATCTTTAATTTTCTGAACATCCATTTCTATGTAACTGTACACTGCTTTCATAATTAAAATGTTTTAGTATTTGTATAAGACACACTAGCACAATAATTGTGCTATTTGTTTTGTAGAGAATGACAGAAGTTTCTGTAAACAAATGTGCGCAAAGCTGCATTTACCACATTAATACTCAATGAAATAAAAAAAACAAACTTAAATGAGCCACCCACATTCACATTCATAATCCACATTCACCAAGACAGGAAGGCAAAGCTGTGGGCGTATTACGCCACGATCTGCCAATGGATCGTGGACGCCCGGGCTAAAGGATCAGTCTCAAGTGTCGTCCGTTTGTTTTGCTTAATGTGCTTTATAATCCGGTGCGTTTTATGTTTGAAAACAGATGAGAGAATTCAACATTATTGATATCGCCCTTTATTTTCCAGTGCGTCTTATAGTCCAAAAAATGTACTGCGTATGTCAGTTTTTTCTGATTTGGCGTTTTTCTGACAGGTGTAATGTCTAGTATTAATATCCTTGTAACAACACTATCTCACACAGCTTCTTCCTCAAACTGCTGCTCTGTAGTTTTACAGTTTGTACTTTAGCCACCTGCTGCTGTCTCAACTTGTAAAAAAAGAAGACGCAATATGTGAAATTCAAAAGTAGAAAATTGGCACAAAAGTCCGGCGTCTTCGCTCACTGATACTGTGAAAAAGCGAGGTCAGTAACCCAGACCATGGAAGCCCAAGATGGCGGCGGTTTTAACAAACGCTAAGAGGCTAAACGCGAGATCTACCGTTTACGTATGCTAAAGTTGTTATGCTAATGCTAAAGTAGCGGCTAACCGACGCCTAGCCAAAACAACGTAGCGCCCGTCCCCTCGTCCCTCGCTCGGTCACGGTGCAGATGGGTGCGTGTCTAATTACATGCTGACGAATGCTGATCATAGAGAGATAGAAGGATAGAAAGAGAGGGAGAGAGAGAGAGAGAGAGAGAGAGAGAGAGAGAGAGAGAGAGAGAGAGAGAGAGAGAGAGAGAGAGAGAGAGAGAGAGAGAGAGAGAGAGAGAGAGAGAGAGAGAGGTGGAGAAAGAGAAAGAAAGGCAGGGAAGGAGAGAGAGTGATGAAGAGAAAGAGAGGATACATTACATTACGTCTACAAAATGAGTGCGCTCAGCAGGGGCCTTTCTCTCTATTCTCTTTTTTCCTCTCCAGTCTATTGCTTTTCTCCTGTTTCTCTCTCTCTCTCTCTCTCTCTCTCTCTCTCTCTCTCTCTCTCTCTCTCTCTCTCTCCAGTCTTTGTTTCCTTTTCCTCCTCTTTCTCTGCCGTTTCTATTGTCGCTATAATCTCTTCTCTCTCCTCTTTTTCTTTGTGCTAACTCCGCTCTCTATCTCTTTCCTCTCCTCTTCTTTCTCTCCATCTTTCTCTCTCTCTGCCATCCTCTTACACCCCCCCTCTCTCTCTCTGTCTCGCTCTCTCTCATTTTTCTGATCATTGTCTATCACCTTCTCTCTCTCCCTGTCCTAGTCCTCCTCGTTCCCTTTTTTCTTCTCTTGTCCTCTTCTCCACTCTCCCTCTCTCCTTCTCTTTACTCTGCTCCCTCTTCTCTTTCCCTCCTCTCTCTCTCTCTTTCTCTTTCTCTTTGTCTTTCTCTCCACATACACCCTACTCCCTTTCCGCTTTCTTGTTTCAGCGCCCTCTCTCATTTCCCTAAGCTCTCTCAATCCTTCTTTCTTTCTCTCTCCCTCTCTCTTTTCTCTCTGCTTCACCCCTCTCCCTCATTTTCTCATCCCTCTCTCTCTCTCCCTCTCTCCGTCTGCAGTAGTGTGAGTGTGGTGTGATGGTGAGTGGAGGTGAGGCCCGAGGCTCAGTGTTGGGCTCGGTGCGTCTCGTGTCCAGCTGTTTTCTGTAATGCAGCGTCTACACTGCGCTCACAACCCCTCCTCTTCTCATCTATCCCTCTCTTCTCCTCTTCTCTTCTATCTCTCTCTTCTCCTCTTCTCATCTATCCCTCTCTTCTCCTCTTCTCTTCTATCCCTCTCTTCTCCTCTACACCTCTCCTCCTTTCCTCTCCTCTTCTATGGCTTATCTCCAGCTCCATCCCCCCGTTTCTCTGCACTCCTCTATCGCTTTCTCTTTGCCCCTTTCTCTCTCACACTCTCTCTTTCTCTCTGTCTCTCTCACTCTCTTTCTCTCTATTTCTCCTCCTCCTCTCTCTTTTCTCTACCCTGTCTCTCTCTCTTTTCTCTTTCTGCTTCTTTCTGTCTTCACCTTTCAGTCTCTCTGTCTCTCTCTCTCTTCCTCTCTCTCGCTCTGTCTGTTTCTCTCTTCACTGCTATCTCTCTCTCTCTCTCTCTGCAACTTTCTTTCTCTCTCTCGCTCTATCCCCCCTCTCTCTCATTCCACCTCTCCCTCGGTCTCTCTCCACCTCTCTCTCTTTCTTTCTTTCTCTCCATGCCCCCCCCCCATCTCTCTCTCCACCTCTTCCTCTATCTCCACATTTCTCTCTTTCTCTCTCCCTCACTCACTCTTTTTTTATCTCCCCCCCTTCCATCTCTATCTCCCTCCCTCTCTCTTGCTTTCTCTCCCCACTTCTTCCTCTGTCTCTCTCTTTCTCTCTTGCTCTCCATGTCTCTCTTTCTCATTTTTTTTTAATCTCTCTCCCTCTCTCTCCATATCTCTCTCTCTCTTCCTTTCTCTCTCTTACTCTCTCTCTGAACCTCTCTCTCTCTTGCTCTCGCTCTTGCTCTCTCTTTCTTTCTCTCTCTCTCCCTCTCACACTCTTTTTATCTCTCTCCCTCCCTCTGTCTTACTCTCTCTCCACGTCTCTCTCTTGCTCTCTCCTTCTTTCTCTCCATGTCTCTCTCTTTCACTCTCACTCTTTTTATCTCTCCCCCTCTCTCTCTATGCCTCTCTCCCTCTTTCAATCACCATGTCTCTCTTTCTCTCCATCCTTCCATATCTCTCTCCACCTCTCTTTTCCACCCCTCCCTCATTTAATAACCCGTGCGTTTGTTTCATTTGTGTCTCTTTTTCTTTTTCTCTCTCTCTTTCTCTCTGTTTGTCTGTGGAGAAAAATGGGGCCGGGCGCTCTTCTCTTGTAAGCTAATTATTTGCATGTGATAAAAAAAGAAAGGATCGGAGCGGAGAGAGGTGAAGACACAACCCGCCGACTGTCCGCAGGATTAATTTTAACCTCTCTCGTGCTTTTTGTGAATGTATTTCTTTATCTGGCCTTCCCCCCAGGACAGCTCCACTATTATTTATGCTGCAAATAGAAAGGCGGCGCATGCATGGCACAGCTCTCCAATGTATTACAACCTCCGGCGATTAGGAGGCGGCACGGCGGACCGCTCGCCCCTCCGCAAACTCGCCTCTCACCCGCCCGTCTATGCACACACCCGTTATGTCCTCCACCCGCCCGGTATTCCCTCCATCGCGCTTGGTCATTTTGTTTATACGTAGCACGAGGAGGAAGTAGACTTGTTTGGAGAGCAGATCTTCACGTCCGAGCTCCAGACGTCCACTGTCTCTTAACTCAAGGCGGTGACACAGCACCCGCGGGAGAAACGGGGGAAGGGAGAGGGAGAGAGGAGGAAGAGACAAGGGAGAAGGGAATGAGAAGCTAAGAGGAGAAGAGGAAGGAGGAAAGAGGCAGGAGAGGGGCAGGGGATTGGAGAAGGAAGAGGGAGAAGAGAAAAAGGCAGAGGAGGATGAGAGAAAAAAACAGAGAGAAAGAGGAGAAGAGGAAAAGAGGGCAGATGGTGGAAAGAGGGTGAGGGAGGATAGGAGGGATGGAGGAGAGTGAAAGACGGAGAGGGATAGGAGAGGGAGAGAGAAAGAAGTGGAGGCACGGAGGTAAGAAAGGAGGGAGAAAGAGGGTGAAAGAGGAGGAGACAGGAGGGGTGAGGGGGGTAGAGACAAGGGAGGAGGGAGAAAGAAATGAGTAAGGTGAATGAGAAGGGGGGGAGAGGCAGGGCAGGGACAGAGAGGACAGAAAAATGGGACAGGGAGGAAGGAAAGGATGGAGGAGGAGCGGGTAGAGAGGAGCGGAGTGAAAGAGAGGGATGGGAGGAGGGAGAGAGAAAGAGGTGGCGGAGAGGAGGAGAGGCCAAGGGTTAAGAGAGGAGAGGAATGGAGAGACAAGGGAGAAGGCAATGAGAGGATGAGAGAGGTGATTGAGAAGAGGGAGAAAAGACAGAGGGGAGGAACATGAATGAGAGAGAAATAGAGAGAGGAGGATGAGGAAAAAGAAAAAAAAGAGGAGGAGAGAGGGAGAAAAACAGAAGCCAAGGGGGGCGAGAAGAGGAGACGACATAGAAAGAGTAAGAAAAGACAAGAGAGGGGGAGTAAAGGGAGAGAGGGAGAGAAAGTTGTGAAAGAGATGAGAAGGAGAAGGGTGAGAGGATGGAAAGAGAGGGTGAGGAGGAAGAAAGCAGAGAGAGAGAGAGAGGAAGGGGGGTGGGTGTGAGAATGATAGGATGAGAGAGAGGTGAATGAGAAGAGGAGAAAGGGAGGAGAGTGTAGAGAGGGCAGAGGAGTGCTGGCGGAGGAAGAGGGACAAGAAAGAAAGAGAGGGGTGAGAGAGGAGAGAGGGTTGAATGAAGGGAATGGTGAGGGAGGAAGGGAGGGATAGATGGAGGAGAAGGAGCAGAGAGAGAGGAGGAGAGAGAAAGAGAGGGATTAGGAATGGGGAGAAGGAGCGAGAAAGAGGTGGCGGAGAGGGGGAGAGGTGCAGGGGTAAGAAAGGGAGGAGACAGAGGAAGGGAGGGGGCAGAGGCAAGGTAAGAGGGAGAAGGGCAGAGAAGAGAGGGAGGAAATGGAGAGAAACAGAGAGAAAGGGGGGAGGAGAAAGGACAGAGAGAGAAGAAAGAGAAGATGAACAGAGAGGCTTATAGAGAGGAGGAAGGAGTGAGAGAGAGGGTGAAGTGAAAGAGAGAGGAGAGAGAGAAAGAGAGGGGGAGGAGATATAGAAAGAAAGGAGGAGAGTGGGGTAATGAAGGGGAAGAGAGTGAAAGAGAAAAGAAGAGGGAGGAAACAGAGAGAGAAAGGCAGGAAGAGATAGAGAGAGGTGGCAAGAAAGCGGAGGGAGAGAGGGGAGAGAATGACAGGACGGGGAAAAAGACAGAGAAGGTGAAGAGAGGATGAAAAGGCGGGAGAAAGAGGGAGAGAGAAGTGGGCGGGGCATTAAAATGAGTCTTCTCTTGGATGTTTTTGGCTCGGGTCAATATTCCGATCACTGCGTCTGCCTCCGACTCTCGATCGATAAATCCACATTACTCCAACCGCACTTCTCCAACTCCGAGCAAATGAACTGATCCACACACACACACACACACACACACACACACACACACACACACACACACACACACACACACACACACACACACACACACACACACACACACACACACACACACACACACACACACACACACACACACACACACACACACACACACACACACACACACACACACACACACACACACACACACACACACACACACACACACACACACACACACACACACACACACACACACACACACACACACACACACACACACACACACACACACACACACACACACACACACACACACACACACACACACACACACACACACACACACACACACACACACACACACACACACACACACACACACACACACACACTCACACACACACACACACACACACACACACACACAACCACACTCACACACACACACACACACACACACACACACACACACACACACACACACACACACAGTAGTAGTAGTAGTAGTGGTGGTGGTGGTGGTGGTAGTAGTAGTAGTAGCATAGTAGCAGTATTAGTAGCAGTAATAGTCGTAGTAATAGTAGTATTAGTAGTAGTAGTAGTAATACTAGGAGTAGTAGTGTAGTAGTAGTAGTAGTAGTAGTAGTAGTAGTAGTAGTAATAGTAGTAGTGGTAGTTGTACTAGTGGTAGTAGTAGTAGTAGTAGTAATAGTAGTAGTAGTTGTACTAGTAGTAATAATAGTAGTAGTAGTAGTAGTAGTTAATAGTAGTAGTAGTTGTACTAGTAGTAATAATAGTAGTAGTAGTAGTAGTAGTAGTAGTAATAGTAGGAGTTGTAGTGGTAGTAGTAGTAATGGTAGTAATAGTAGTAGTAGTGTTAGTAATAGTAATGGTAGTAATAGTAGCAGTAGTAGTAGTAGTAGTAGTAACAGTAGTAGTAGTAGTAGTAGTAACAGTAGTAGTAGTAGTTGTACTAGTGGTAGTAGTAGTAGTAGTTGTACTAGTGGTAGTAGTAGTAGTAGTAGTAGTAGTTGTACTAGTGGTAGTAGTAGTAGTAGTTGTACTAGTGGTAGTAGTAGTAGTAGTAGTTCTTGTTGTTGTTGTAGAAGCAATATTGAACAAGGTTATTGTAACAGGATTAGACATAGTGAAGTTTAGTATAGTACTACCACGAGTACTAGTATCAAGTAGTAGTAGTAGTAATAGTAGTAGTCATAGAAGCAATTCTGAAATGGTTGTTTTGTATAAGTTTCCAAAATCTGAATATCTAGAATTTTGTTTAAATCAAAACGTCAAAACTGTTTCATTTTCAAACGTATTTGACTAATGTGTTTAATTTGACAATCCGTTCACATGTTTGTGTGATTTGTAAAGAGGAAACAGCACTTTTACATTTAATCCTTGTAACTTGTAACAAAAATAACTCGATAAATAATTCTCTGTGTATGTTCTAGTTTAAAGGCCCATATGACGTTATTTTCTGATCTAAGTTCTAATGCCGTTTCCTCATCACAAACAGACTTTTGTTGAGTTGTGTTTTGTTTGATTCACACAAGTTTAACACATAAACTCTGCAGATTTAGACTGAGTTCTTCTCCCAAACACTCTGTTCCACTTTGTGACATCACATTGTAATACAGAAAATGTTCCACAGTGCTCCCTTTAATAGTGAAAATGTAACTTTAATATGTCTTTTTTTCAACTTCAACAAAGACATCCAGCGTCAAAAGTCAAAGTCTTTTGTAAAGTTTTAAAAAAATAATCTCACATCTTCTTTGAAAAACGTAATAATAATTTCACGGTAAACAGCTAAGTTTTCTCTCCTTTCGCTCGTGTTTACGTTTCTGCCTCTCACCTGCCGTTGTCCTCAGATGAAACGACGGCGTCTGATTGGCCGCTTCACCCCCATCATTACCCGCGCATTAGCATAAACTGTTGGCGACGGCACTTTTTTTTTCTTTTTTTCTCCCCGTCGCTGCGGTTACCTCATCAAAGTCCAGCAGGAGCGGCTCACCTCTCTTTTCTCTCCCCCCTCTGCGCGACGCGTTCAAAGGTTGTCCGTTTTCACAAAGTCGTGCCCGCTAATTACCACCCCATTACAAAGAGCCAGCCCAGTGTTTTGCCGGTGTAATTGCGGGCAGGGTCGTGTCTCCTTTTCCTCATATGTTTGCACGCTAACTGCTAATAATTAATCTAAAGTAGCTAACAGCAGCGGCTAACCTCCTCTCTCCTAACCTGACCTAACTTTCTGTCTGTCTGTCCATCTTTTTTCTCCTCTTTTTCCCCCCCTCCCTGCATCCGCCTCTTTGGGCCTAAAGGGCTTTGGGTTTGTAACTTTTGAGACAAGCACAGATGCGGATCGCGCACGGGAGAAACTAAACGGTACAATCGTAGAGGGACGCAAAATCGAGGTGCTTCACTTTTACTACACTTTACTTTACACTTTACTGCCTGCTGCTACTAAACTCACAGAGATAAGACAGAGATGCTCTAACATTTCTGGGGATGACATGGGAGGTTACTTTGGAGAACGCTCACAACAGCGGTCACACGGTTTCTACTAGGATTTCAAGAGTTAAAATATAAGATAAGACATGTCATTGCTCAGTAACAGATCATATTTTAGTTACACATTATAGTTAGATCAAATACTGTAATACAATATATAAAGTGTAAAAAGTATATTTCTGATAAGAGATGGGACTAGATACAAGCCTGCCCACGAGAAGATGAGATTTTAATACAAATGTATCTAAATGAATTTATTTATTTAATTGTCATGTTTACTTTTATGAATTATATTTTTTTGGTATTGTTTTATTGTTCCATTGTATTGTATTTTATTTTCTTTTTTTTTTTTTTGTATATGTTTGTTTGTTTATTTATTTATGTATACATTTTTAATATATTTATTTATTATACATTATATTTTTGGTATTATTTTATTGTTCCATTGCGCTATATTTTATTTATTTATTTTTATTTATTTTTTTATTTTTTTTTATTTGTTGTTTTATTTTTATGTATTTATTTGTTTATAACATATTTATGTATTTATTATTTATTTATGTATTATTTATTATATTAGTTGGTATTATGTTATTGTTCCATTATTTTTATTTTTTATTGTATTTTCTTTGATTTTCCTTTTTTTTTTATGTATTGTTTTCTTTTTATGTATTTATTTATTGTTATTTATTAAATTTTTGTTTATGTATTTATGTATTTATTTTGGTGTATCTTATTTATTTATTTATTATTACCATTATTAGTGGTAGTATGAGTATTAGAATTGTATTATTATTTTTATTTATTTTATTTATTTACATATTTTTTATCTAGGTCTCCTCAATAAATGTGACTCAAAGGTGTGCACAATATCTCGGCATGATATCTTGTCCCATCCCTATTGCTGCAGATTTTTTTATTTTATTTTTTAAAATCATAAATAAAATAAAAAAAGATAAATAAATAAGATGCAAAATAGTTGAGATTTTAAGCTCTTACAGTGCACACACTGACTATAGTGTCATTTTGTAGCTGTTACATTATTCTTCCCATTGTAAAAAAATAGAAGTTGTAGAAAGTTGACCGCTGTTCTCTGGTGTTTTCCTGAAGTAAAGCTCATGTGATCCGCAGGAAACCGCATGATTCAGATTTGTCCAAGCCAAACTTAAGAAGCATGTGTGTTTGAATGTGCAGATCTGAGGGGCCAGAATGGAGGCCTCTTACTCTGTTTTTTATTCCAGTGGTGTCCCGGCAAATGTCCCCGCGGGCCTGAGGGAGAGTGCATGAGGAGCGTGCACGTAGGAGTGTGCATGGGGAGCGTGCACGTAGGAGTGTGCATGAGGAGCGTGCACGTAGGAGTGTGCATGAGGAGCGTGCACGTAGGAGTGTGCATGAGGAGCGTGTAGGCCTGTCACGATAATCACTCTATTGGCTTTCCATTCAAAACATGATAACTGGGAAACTATTTTTTGTGCACTGTGTAACTTTTCTGCTGGATGGTCCGCAATCTGCTCATCTCCATGGTGATGTCACTGCGTCGACTGGGATGTTCCACAGTATGGCATTAAACAAATATATCTTGTTTTTATTAAATTACAGACGTTTATTGTTCTCAAAACTATCACAAAAAAACTTAAATTATGAACATGAGCCGGCCTACTTCTCCACAGATTTGACCTGTAACTTGGCCTGCTTGTCTCCATGAAGATAGTTAAATTAAATGCCATACTGTGGAACATTTTAGGAAAAAAATCAATATGGACTTAAGCTGTTTTCAGAGCCTCTACCAGAAAAGTTACACAAAAAGTTACCTTTAAGATATGATTTGAGCTGTAGAGGTTTGAATAAATAACTTCTAAGATGTCATGGTTCACGTTTTGTAGTCGTTGTTTTTGGTTATTTTGGTATATCTTTTTCTTTCAGTGTAGTATGCCCTTTGTTGGTCCATTCTGTCATGTGGAAATAGAGGAAGGACCCAAAATCCAAGACTGCAGTTGACGTTTTTTTTTTTTAAATAACAAATAAAGAGACCCCAAAAATCAAAACGAAACCGCCACAACAAGACAAGACATTGACAATGACAATGGACCAATGGACAATGACAATGGATGAAGTGCAGAGGAGAACACAGTTTATATAAGCGCATAGATAAAGGTGTAACACATTAGGGCGGGGCAAACAGACAGGAAGTAAAACTCTAAACTATAAGCAGAAAGGACAAATAAAACACCAAAGGCACACTACGCTAAAGGGAAAAAAAACTACAAAACAAGAAAAAACAATGACTACAAAACATGAACCATGACATATGACTGTACAGAAGTGTTTAATTTAGCTATGTATGTATTATTTCACTTTGTTCTATTTAATTGTGTATATCTAGAATATTTTAAAAACATAATTCTAGTGATATTGTGTTAGTGTTAAGTTGCATGTAACTTTTTGGTTTGGGGTTTGTCACTTTCTTGTTTCTATGGAAATGTCATTGCTCTGCCTGGAATGTTCCACAGTACGACATTAAACAGCTCTACCCAAGGCTGTGCAATTAATTGAATTTTGATTCCAATTTCAATTTGTGTGTCAAAAAATCTCCAAACTCATATAATTGAGCTTAAGCTTAACAAAGTTTATTTTGGGATGTGTTTAATATAAATAAGTATATTTATTTATTTATTTATTTATTTATTTATTTATTTATTTTTATATAGAAATTATAGAACAGCTTGATATATATAGTTTATTTTGGATACATTTAAATATTTTTATGCCTTATTTCATGTTCAAAATATATTTTATTCATTTTATGTTTTATACATAGCAAAACTGCTCTAAGATACTTTTTTTTTTTATTTGAAAGTTTTGCGTAAATTATCACATGTTTTCATCAGAAAGAAATGCATTGTGTAATAAAAAATAATATAATTGTAATTTCAAAATAGACGAAATATAATCGTGATAATGATTTTTTATTTAATTTTTTTCCCATAACCAAGCAGCTCTTGCTCTAGCTTAAAAATACCTAGAAAAACCGACATTCTGACTGTGAGTGGGGTCACCTCTCCACAGATCTGACCTGTAATTTGGTCCAGTTTGATCTTGATGAAGATAAAACGGTTTAATGTCATATTGTGAAACATTCCAGACAAAGCAATAACATCTCCATGGAGAAAAGCGTTTGACGGACCCTCCACCAGAAAACTTTATCACCCAAAACTTCAAATTTTGTTATCGTGCCAGGCCCGGGAGCATGCGTGAGGAGCGTGCACGGTTGAGTGTGCATGTAGTGTGTGCATGGGGGAGCGTGCATGCTTACAGGTGCGTCGCCGTGTCCAGAGCAGCGAGCGCGCCCTCTCCCCCGGACACTGCATCCGACTATTTACTCCAGATGCCCTGTCACCATCGTTTAGTGTTGCCTGCTCCAACCGTTCCCCCGCTCCGTCACTCCCATCAGCTCAATACGGAAAATCAAAGCCCCCTTTCTTCTGTCTCTTTGTTTATCCCTGCAATTACTGATAGGCTTTCGCAGAAGGATGCCGTTTTATCTTATTCATATGTGTCAGTAATTGGTGCATGCTCGGGCTCCCACTTTTTGAGTAATTGTGAGTCCTCTGTACCAAATCTGAAATGCTAATGTTT
Source organism: Boleophthalmus pectinirostris (assembly GCF_026225935.1). Classification (NCBI taxonomy): domain Eukaryota; kingdom Metazoa; phylum Chordata; class Actinopteri; order Gobiiformes; family Gobiidae; genus Boleophthalmus; species Boleophthalmus pectinirostris. The sequence continues at coordinate 1,161,974 of NW_026571115.1, read as the reverse complement.
GGAAAAAAAAAAAAAGAGAAAAAAATCCATTCTGTTTGTTTATTCCTTTGTTATGCCTTGAATTGCTTGCCTGCCTGCACTGGGGTCCGTTGTAAATATCCCGTAGCGGCGATTGTAACGTTGACTGATCGCTACCTGGATTTTTGTCACTTTGAAACAGGTGAACAACGCAACGGCGAGAGTGATGACAAACAAGAAGGTGGCCAACCCGTACACGAACGGTGAGTGGGACGTCCCGAAGTCGGATCTGTAAGAGGAGATGTGTTTTTTAATTTATTTTTTTTAATGTGGAGTTTGTGTTTTTGTTTTTTTGCTCGTGTTTTTGTGTCAGGATGGAAGCTGAATCCAGTGGTGGGAGCTGTCTATGGTCCTGAACTCTACGCCGGTAAGAATTAAAGTACCAAGTGTGGCCAGAGTAATGCATTTTCATTTTTTGTGATCACATTTTATCGTTGTGTTGATGGACAAAAACTAAAAAAAAAAAATTTGTAGAGAAAGCATTTCAGTTTCAGTTAAAAAGGTCAATTATTGCAATATAAGCTTAGTTTACAATCTATAATGAAAATGTTTTAGCCTGGCCTTGCAATGCTTATGTTGATTCGCTGTTTCGCTTAAAAAAATAATAATAATAATTTGAACAGCTGTACAAAGCCCTCCTCTAATATGGCCTCTCTTATCTAACTAGACTAAATAATCATTAAAGATGCTATTTTATGTTATTAGGTTCTTTTTACGGACCAAGAGTTTGTTTTCATACCTGACAGGTCCTTCCTCGGAGTGGTCACATGATGTTGCTGTGAAATGTCCGGTCAGATGATTTAAACAGGTTTTGGCGTTGTCTTCCTACCGGTGGAGGCAGGACCACAGCGCCATCTGCAGTCCGACTTCCTCGGGACAGTATCCCAGGTGTGTGAGAGAAAAAAAGAGAGAAGCACATTATGGACTGGGACGGAGCAATCATCACTGAGACAGAGGAAAACAAACATCACCGCTGGATTAAAGAGGCAATCGAAATATGGAAACGTGCTTGATAAACCTGGATGAGGGGGCTTTTTTTCTCTCACACACCTGGGATACTGTCCTGAGGAAGTGGGACTGCAGATGGCGCCGTCGTCCTTCCACCGGTAGGAAGACATCACGTGACCACTCTGAGGAAGACCGTGAGTGAGCAGTCCAAACTCTCAGGTATGAAAACAAACTCTTGGTCCTTAAAATCAACCTAAAAATATAAAATATCTGAAGACCAAATGAGTCTCAGTGAACTAAAGCTACTATTTGCAATTCTCACAAATCACCACTAGATACTGATTCAAAAAAAAAATTATAAAACAAGCTTTGGTCTGACAGAAGAAGACCAGAGAGCACAGGTGAGGCTTCAGGTCAATTCCAGCTAAGACCAATAGACTCAGGGAAAGCTTCTTCCCGAAAACTGTCAACAAACTGAAAGAAAACTGTTAATTTGTTTTATTTATTATTAATTCTTGTACGTTGACGGAGCAGCTCTGAATTTCATTATACTGTATAATGACAATAAAGGCTTTCTATTCTATTCTGTTTCTATAAAGACCAAGGGAGCAGAGGGGAGAACAGGATTCAAATAAACTAACTACTAAACTAACTAAACACAAGACCTGGGGGGACTGGGTCTTTTCCGCTGCTGCCCCCACCCTCTGATACTCCCTGCCTGAACACATCAGAGACTCATCCACGCTCACTATCTTCAAAAAAGCCCTGAAAAACTCACCTGTTCCAAACTGCCTTTAAATAACTGCCTCTTCGGTTTATCTGTTTTCTTTCATTTGTGTTTGTGTCTGTCTTGATCTATATGTGCAGCGTCTTTGAGTTGTTATTATTATTATAAAACTTGCAGATGGTAGGTGTAGAATTCCAGGTAGAACCCAAGGCATAGAAGAAGTAAAATTTCGCACCTCATCCAAGCTGCTTCTTCAGTTCTGGTCAGATGCTGCTGGACACTTCTTTATATCTATCTTTTGGGAAGAGCTAACTACACTGAAACTACTCTGAAACTAAAAAACACAAGTCCAAGCTCTTCCAAAACTACCTCAGGAAAAAAGAACAAGATGGTGAGCTTGAAAACACGGAGTGTCCAGCACAGTGTCCAGACTTAAACCCCATCGAGCTGGTTTGGGATGAACTGGACAGAAGAGTAAAAGCAACCCTCAAGTGCCACACATTTATGGAAACTTCAGCAACAGACTTGAGAAGAACTTTCCGAAGAATATTTTATTTCTATTGTAAAAAGAATGAGTGTGTTCAGCTGTTATATCTGCCAAAGGTTGACACTTTCATGAATCAAAAGTTTAGAATATGTTTTGGTCAACAGTAAACAGTAAAAAAAAAGTGTGGTGTTCTAAAACTTTTGACCAGTAGTGTAAATGATTCTAAAATGACTGCACTTCTCAAAACAAGACAAACAATACTGTTAGACTTGAATTTAAGTTATTTTACGAAATGTAGGTAGTATTTTTTATTTATTTTATTTTTTCTCTGTGGAGTGTTTACATTTCGCAATACGTCCAAGTTGACACAGCACAGTGAATCTAAGCTCTCTACACTTTACACACTTTGTCGAAACTGTACACAAGTAGGTGTGTTAGTTTCAGAGTAGTTTCAGTGTAGTTAGCTCCTGCCTGCAGGCAGATATAAGGAAGTGTCCTCCAGCATCTAACCAGAACTGAAGAAGCAGCTGGGATGAACTGTGATACATTTTCAACCTAAATAAATGTTTGTACAGTTGACAACTTGAATTTCTCCTTTGCCTTGAAGATGGGAGCTTAAAAAATAAATAACTAAATAAAAAGTAAAAGAAGAAACAAAGAAACATGTTCTGTTTTCGATAAAAATACATTTTTGTTCTATGTACTTTCTGTTGTACATAGTGTTGCTTTTTTTTCCTCTTCACTAATTTACAAATACCAGAGTGGTGATGATAAAATCAGAGAGATGTATGTCTTAGAATCCTGTATTGTGTAGTATGAATGCTGTTTGTGTGTTGTGTTTGTCTTTTGTTCAGTTTTGATTAGTTTTTTCTTTCTTTTCTGTAAACGCTATTTTTGTTAATGCATGTAGGACCCCCTCACATAAATCCCTTATAAATAAATAAAATAAAATAAATGTATAGTAGCTTTTCCTAAAATTAAATCTAAATATAATATAAAATCATTCTGAAAATTGCCAAATGTGATACAAAAAAAATCAGAGGTGGCCTATTAGCAGAGGGTTTTGTACACAATACTCACATACAGTACACAGAATGCATTATGGGTACAACTCATACTTTCAATCAAATGCCACTGGTATATTTAAAATTCTATAACTAAGTGTGCCTATGCATTGAAATAAACCTAAAAGACTTGTTGGCTTCATTTCCACTTCAGCCATAGTCAAACGTCTCCTCCATCTCAGTGTTTTTATTCCTTTATTGATATATATTTGATGGCAGCGGTGAGTCTTTTATAAGATTACAGGCCCAATAAATGCCAACGTGAATGCATCAGGACCCAGTGGAAAAGCCATGGTGGAGATTATGGGGCCATAGAGAAACATACGGTACTTGATTACAATGATTTTATTTGTAGGATTTTGAAAAATGTTTGTTGTAAATAGTATTAAAGTTTGATAAATCGGGATTGCAGCTGTTGTGCGTTGACAGGAGGCTTCACAGATAGCGCGTGTATGCCTGTGTACTGAACGCGCCGGTCATTTGGATAAGGCAGCCTTGATCCTAAACATGCCTGATCTTGTATCTAGTCTCATACGCTCAGACTGTAAAGGGACATGTGCTCAGTCCTCTATCAGCGGCAGCCAATCCCGCGGCGCCGCCAGAGCCTCCGCAATCGTGTTGATCCTGAAGAGGCAGCACATGAAATTCCCTGTGAAGCAAAGTGAAAGTGAAAGTGAAAGTGAGGGCGCGGGGCGGTGATAAGCGGTGTATGATCCCGCGCGCTCAGGCTGAGAGGAGGCTCCTTTGTTTGCTCTGTGTGCGACTGTAAGTCTGGAAAAATGATTCAAGAGCAGCGCGCCTCTTATCAGATTCTGAGACGCGCTGTGGATGGATTTGCCAAGTGCACCAGATTGACTTTTACAGAGCTAACCGAATAAGGGAGATTGAGTGAGCGATATTGTTGGCACCGGGCTGCTCCTCCTCCTCTGTGGGGTTTTCCTATCTCTGCTGCCTGCACATGCCAGCTTTATTGCTCCATGTTATATGAACCCTTTGCATTTTAATGAGGGGGAAATGGTACTATTTCATTTGGAAGAAGTGCTGAGCACATCGCGCCGCTTTAACGGCTTTCCTTTCTGCTCATTAGACTAAAATCTGTTCATTCCCCGGACAGCTTTACGGCCAGCCTCTAAATAACTGTCCATGACAGAAAGCACCATCTATCATTTTTATACCCCCCAGCCCCTCGCCCAAGAGACGCCCCCAGCCCGTCGCCCTAGAGATGCCCCACCCCCCAGCCCCTCACTCCAGCCCGTTGCCCTAGAGATGCCCCAGCCCCCCAGCCCCTCACTCCAGCCCCTCACCCGAGAGACGCCCACAGCCCCTCGCCCTAGAGATGTCCCAGCCCCTTATCTCAGCCCCTCACACTATAGATACCCCAGCCCTTACCCCAGCCCCTCTCTAAAGAGACACCCCCAGCCCCTCGCCCTAGAAATGCCCCAGCCCTGCAGCCCCTTGCCCCAGAGACGCCCAAGCCCCTCGCCCCCAGAGATACCACAGCCTCATGCCCTAAATATACCCCAGCCCCTCACCCTGGAGATGCCCCAGACTCCATAGATGATCCTGCCCCCCACCACTCACCCTAGAGATGCCAGCCCATCGCCCCAGTCCCTCACCCCAGAGATACCCCTCGTCCTAGAGATGCCGAACCCTCCACCCCTCACACCAGAGATAACCCAGCTCCCCATCCCCTTGCCCCAAAGATACTCTAGCCCCTCCTCCTAGAGATACCGCAGCCCCTCAGCCCAGCGATACCCCAGCCCCTCGCCCCAGAGATACCCCAGAGATACCCCCTGCCCTCCCAACTCTACAACACGTTCTTCTTTTCAGCGTCTTGGCCTCATAATGACTCTGAACACACACATATGGAATGTAAGCTTATAAACAAACATATGAACAAACAGAATAGTTCAGAGCAGTGTGAATCAGCTCACAGCTCTGGGGCTCCTCTCTCCTCACACACACACACACACACACAAACACACACACACACACGGCACATTCCTCCACATCAGGACTCAGGCTGTGGTGTTTAAACACAGAGCTCGTCACTGCAGAATCAGGCTTTTCCGATAAATCACATAAAACACAGGCTGAATACAGTACAGAGAGCTGTCCGTGGTCCTGAACTATATGACCGTACAGATGTTGGGGCTTTACATGGTCTTAAATTATCTGCAGAAAAGAATAGACAGAATAGAATCAGTGAAGGGAACTGTCCGTGGTGCTGGGCTGTGTCATTGTAGATGCAGATGCTGGAGCTGTCCATTGTTCTGAAATACGTAAAGGAAATACAAAAGAGTGAACTGGTGGTGAGAGCTGTCCATGGTGCTGAAATGTATTAGCATGAGAATATAACAGTGGCGAGAGTTGTCCATGGTTCTGAAACCCATAGAGAACATACTAAACAGTGAACCATTGCGGGGGAGCTGTCCATGGCGCTGAAATGTACGAGTCTGAGAACGTACGGTGGTCACAAGAGAGCTGTCCATGGTTCTGAAATGTATGATTATGAGCATGTCCAGTGGTGAGAGCTATCCATTGTTCTGAAATACATAGAGAAAATACTAAAGAGTGAACCGGTGGTGAGAGCTGTCCATGGTGCTGAAATTTACCAGCTCGAGAATGTACAGCGGTGAGAGCTGTCCGTGGTGCTGTAATGTATAACCATGACAATGTACAGTGGTGGGAGCTGTCCATGGTACTGAAATCAAAGAACGTATACGAAACCCATAAACTACACATAGAAAAACAAAACGCACTTTCATTTTGACTGTTTTTAAATTGTATTTTTGCCAATCATCACTATGTACTGCAGTACGGTTTCATGAATGTTAAACAAAACTGAGACATTAGAGTCAACGAGGCGATATAGAGTGTGTTTGCTTTTTGTTTTCATTATCTTTCTAAATCTTTTATATATTTTGGAAGTACCACAATAGAAAATATAAGCACAGCGTAATCATTTATCATAATTTGGATAATTTCAAATGATACACCATACACGATTCCCCATCCAGTTCCAGTGCAGCAGTAGAAACCTATTGCTATTTTGCAGCTGATGTCATCAACATTCTTTGCAGTTTTGATGCTAAATGTAATCACTGCTTTTTCTGAGGCTTTGTTAGACTTTAATCTGATTTTTATTTTAACACAACCAGACCAGAAACACTACAATTAGAAGTTCAAACTACAATAGAACTACGTCAGAACAAATTTTAAACAAGTCCCTGTCACATAACATTACAGTCACAAGGTAGTAAGTGGTTTTCAGTTAGTCGCTTGCACCTTTATTGTTGAAAATCATACTCCTAAGCAGGACCGTGAATGCTCAAATTGATCATAATGCGATCGATGTGCCGTTTTAAATCCATTTTGCATTTTTTGTTGCGTTTTCACACTTTTTTTAGCTGTACTCTCCACAAACCAGCCTCCTTAAATAACCCTACAAACCGATCTAACCTCTTTCTTTTATATTAATACTCCGGTTACAAACCCCCGGCCCCTCTCTGTCACTGCGTCTCTAAACACGATTGTAATCCTACAGAGTGCACGAAACCTATATTATTACATATGGCCCTTTTTAAGAGCTCCGTCTGTACAGCACCGTGGCTCTAATGCACGGGCCTGGTTCTGTTCCGCTTTCGTTCGTGCACACATTTCTCCAAATCATGTCATAAATCAGACTCGGTGTGGTCCGGCTCTCCAGGCCCGGGCGGGGGGAGGAGGAGGAGGACGGAGGAGGGGAGGGAGAGAGGGGGGCAGGAAGAGGAGGGGAGCGAGGCGGGGGAGGGGGTGCGTGTGATTTATTGGCTGCTAATTTTTCAAGTGGTCCTGACACGGCGCACCGAGTTTGCCAGGCCTAAACTCCGACATATGCTCGCCAGCTGTGGAGACGGAGACGTAAATAAGATACATTTTTAAAAGCGGGAGAGGTTTCTAATGGCCGCCGTGAGGAGCTGCGGAGAAAGGAAAGAAAGGAGATGATAAGAGATTCTCCTACACCGTAAAAAACTTGGTAGAGACCACGTAAATAAGAAAGATTTTTAAAAACGGGAGCGGTTTCCGATGGGCGCCGTGGGGAGTTGCAGAGAAAGGAAAGAAATTAGATGCTTCAAGATTCTCTTACACTATGAAAAAACTCCACGGATCTGAAAGTTGGTGGTTCCAATCCCACTCTCGACATAAACATCACTGGCTGAGCGGTCAATTCCAGCTCGTACAGATGAATACTATATTTGTTCTGTCCTTGGGCAAGACACTTAACCCTCTATTCCAAATTACACAAATAAGAGCTGCCATTTAAGAAACTTTTTAAATTATTTTTCCAGTCCAGTGCAGTATTTACATTTGAGACTCACCTTCCAGTTGGACAAAAACCTCAATAGAGCTACATTACTGGTCAAAAGTTTTAGAACTCCCAAATTCTTCGAGGTATTTATTGCAATTCAAGTCAAATAAAGAGCTTGAAATGGTACAAAGGTAAGCACTGAACTGTCAGAGGTTAAAAAGATAAAGATAAAAGATGCAAAACACAAGTCCAAGCTCTGCCAAAACTACAACTAAAGATGGTGAGCTTGAAAACATGGAGTGTCCAGCACAGTGTCCAGACTTAAACCCCATCGCGCTGGTTTGGGATGAACTGGACAGAAGAGCAAAAACCAAACAACCTACAAGTGCCACAAATTTATGGGAACTTCTGTAACAGACTTGGGAAGAACTTTCTGAACAATATTTGATTTCTATTGTAAAAAGAATGAGTGTGTTCAGCTGTTATATCTGCCAAAGGTGGACACTTTCATCAATCAAAAGTTTAGAATACGTTTTGGTCAACAGTAAACAGCACAAAGTTAAAAAAAAAATGGAAAAAGTGTGCCGTTCTAAAACTTTTGAGTGTAAAGTGAGTAATGTAAATGATTCTAAAACTACTACACTACTCATAATAATAATAAGGTAACACTTTAAAATAACTACACCTTATTTAGCCTTAATAAAGCATGAACAAAGACTTAATTAATAATGAACAAAGACTTAATTAATAATGATTCACACTTAGTAACTACTTAATTAATACCTTAATTAGCACTAGTACTTAATTTGCCTGTGCTGTAAATAGTTACTCATAATTATTTCATACTTAATTACTCATGGATTAACCATTTGAGCATTTATTAATGATTAATAAGCTATGGGAGAATGATTTACTAATAATGTAATACAATGATCATTCAGGCAGCTGTTGTCTGTTAGTTAAGTCTTTTTGAGAGCTTTTCTAAAGTCAAGACGACTTATGTTTATTAAGCATTTACTAAACATGAATCAATATTAATAAAATCTTTGTTCATTATTAATTAAGCCTTTGTCCATGCTTTATTATTCCCAATAATATAATAATAATAATAATAATAATAATAATAATAATAATAATAATAATAATAATCCATCAGTTTTATACAGCGCTTTTCTGGACACTCAGAGACACTTTACAGAGCATTATTCTTTCACTCCGTACCTGGTGGTGGTAAACTACTACTGTAGCCACAGCTGCCCTGGGGCAGACTGACAGAAGCAATCCTGCCAATTTGCGCCATCAGCCCCTCCAACCACCACCATCACTCACACCCTCACACCACTTTCATACTAGGCAATGAGGGTGAAGTGCCTTGCCTAAGGACACAACAACCGTTTTTTTTTTTTTTAGACTGGCGCCCCACTGTGGCACCTGATTTTCCCAGTGGTCTCCCATCCAAGTACTAACCAGGAGATCTGACGGGATCAGGCTTTGACAAGCCGGTATGGCCAAGACATAAACTTGACATAAACTTTTCAAATTTAATCTAAGTTATTTGATCTAAGGTAGGTAGTATGTTTTTTTTTTTTTTTTTTTTTTTTTTCTGTAGTGTTTTTCATTTTGCTATACGTCCACTTTGACACAGCACAATAAATCTACGCTTAATAACTCTAAATTATTTCATGAAATTCCAATATTTTTAACTCTTCAGTCTTTTTTGCAGTGCAGTGCCTACATTTAGACAGCACTTTTTAACAGTACCTTTATGCAGTACTTCTTTGTAGTGCGGTTTTACATTTTGACTCCTTCAAGTGTCACAGTGAAATTAATCTGAGCTAAACTACTCAAAAGAATACAACGATGGCGAGCTAAACAACTGCGCGGCAGGACAAACTGTTTTCCCTTTTTCCGTCCCTTCTTGAACCGTGAAATATAAATTGAACTGTGGATTATTCTTTGATGAGACAGAGAGAAACTGTTTATTTTTGTTTAAAGGACTCAGACTCATTTCCTAAACCTGGAACTTGAACTCTTGTGTTACTTTTTTGTTTATAATTTCACTTGCAAATCCTAATAGATATTATTAATTGCCTCTCACTTTAATATACACTACATAATAACTGCAATACTGTCTGGTCTTTATTCACACCTCGGGCTCCTTCAAAGAACCGCTCTTCTGTTCCCGTTAATATTCTTAGTCCTGATGCCTTGCCTTAAATTATCGTTACAAATTTACATTCTGAGACTCCAAACTAAACAAAACCAGATCTATAGAATATAATGATACATAATTTAAACTCTATTCATCAGAACTGATTTCTCATTTTTACAGTGTCCACTTCTGAACCTTCAAGTGGCGCAGAAAAACGACAAAACAAAACCGCAGCTCTCCCAGCTTCATTTGAAACCATGGCGCTACAGTTAATACACTTTTGGTGGGAGTAAAACGTTGTCGAAGAGCGATTATTCACTGTTTATCAGCGCTCATTTCTGCGCCGGAGATGGCTGAAATTGGGAGTCATAAATCGTCGCCGCGGTGACAGTGCACTCCGTCTCCATTCGTCCGCGCGCTACAGGTTTATTGTCCTCAAAACCTATTCAGGAAGAATGACGGATGAGAGCTCCGCGGCGCCGCTAACCCCGCGCCGCTCCTCCCTCCTGTGACGGGGACCACGGGCGAGGGACGGGTGAGGGAGGGGGAGGAGGGTGAAGAGGGAGAGAGGGGGTGAGGGGACCGGGCAAGGGAGACGGATGGGGAGAGGGAGCAGGTGAGGGAGGGGGTGAGGAGGGATGGGGTGAGGGACAGGCGAGGGAGAGGGTGAGGGAGGGGGTGAAGGAGACGAGGGCCAAAGGTGAGGGAGGGATGGGGCGAAGGACCGGGCGAGGTAGTGGACGAGGGGATGGGGCGAGGGACCGGGCGAGGGATGGGGTGAGGGAGAGGGCGGGGGAGGAGGCGAGGGCCCAGGAAAAGGAGGGACACAGTGGGGACTGGGTGAGGTAGGGGACAAGGGGATGGGGCGAGGGACAGTGCGAGGGATTGGGTTAAGGGAGAGGGTGAGGGAGGAGGTGAAGGAGGGAGTGAAGGGCACAGGCGAGGAAGGGTGGAAGCGAGGGGAGCAGGCGAGGAAGGGAGGGAGCGAGGGGCACATGCGAGGAAGGGAGGGAGCGAGGGGCGCAGGCGAGGAAGGGAGGAAGCGAGGGGCGCAGGCAAGGAAAGGAGGAAGCAAGGGTAGCAGGCGATGAAAGGAGGGAGAGAGGAGCAGGTGACGAAGGGAGGGAGCGAGGGTAGCAGGTGAGGAAGGGAGGAAGCGAGGGGTGCAGGCAAGGAAGGAAGAAAGCGAGGGGCGCAGGCGAGGAAGGGAGGGAGCGAGGGGAGCAGGGTGAGGGACTGGGTGAGGAACACAGGACAGGGGGCGAGGAAGCAAGTGAGGGAGGGGGCATGGGAGTGGGTGAGGAAGGAGTGGTCGAGGGACAGGGTGAGGAAGGGTGCAAGAGAGGGGACAGGGAGCCATGACGGGAATACCAGGTGCCACAGTGGAGAGCTGGTCCTTGTCCTTAGACAAGACCCTTCACCCACATTGCTTAGTGAGTGATGGCAGTGGTCAAAGGGGCCAGACCAGCACCCTTGCTTCCATCAGTCTGTCCCAGGGCAGCTGTGACTACAATAGTTTCTTACCACCAGTGTGTGTGAGCATGGAGTGAATGGATATTGAGCGGAACAAGAGACACAAATGTTCAAATCAGTTCACACTGTCAACGTAAACCTTTTGTCACGTATAAACTTACTCACAATGGGGAGTAAATAAGAGTATTATTACACTGTACAATATATGACTCAAGAAGGAGATAAATGTTGTGTCTGAAAACTACAATTTTATTAGAAAGCAAATGTAACTACTGTACATACTGCTACCTCAGAGTATCACCTCTCCTTCAAACTTTCCATTAAATCTGTTACACTATTTTAGATTCTCAGTCCTCAACATTCCTGCATTGTACATTGAAGAATATTTTAGAGTTGTTCTGTGTGAGGCTGCGTTCTGGATATAAACCTGGAAAACCTGAGATGCTGGCTGTTATATGGCTTATGGAACATTCCCGGGCAAATGTTACGCTTCCCCCGAGCACAGCGGAGAGAGCAGGTCTGCGCTCAAACCGGAGATTGGTCATAAAATCCAGCCAGGAACTAATCATGGAGCGCACGTTTCCAATGGGATCCAAGTCACGTGAACCCAAAACAAAAACTCTCTCTCCACATACATGAACATCTGCAGTTGGACTAGAGATGTTTGTACAGTTATGAAATAAGTCAAGATCCTGGCTTAAAACACGACAATGGGCAAATTCACAGAGCAGAGGATCAGTTAACAGGTAAAGCTGTGGAAATGCTTTTTTCCCCTTATGTTGACAATTTATGTATTTTTTTTATTATTATATATATATATTTTTTATGTATTTATTTGTATTAAAATAAGTCTTCCAATATTGATAATATCTATTGGTGACTAAACCCAAGACCATATTGGACCATATCACATCATTTTGAAATATATTGTATCAAATCAAAAACTCTTTGTATTGAGATATGTATCTTATCGTGGCCTATGTATCGAGATATGTATTGTATTGTGGCCTATGTATCGTATCGTGGCCTATGTATCGAGATATGTATCGTATCGTGGCCTATGTATCGAGATATGTATGTATTGTGGCCTATGCATCGTATCGTGGCCTATGTATCGAGATATGTATTGTATTGTGGCCTATGTATCGTATCGTGGCCTATGTATCGAGATATGTATCGTATCGTGGCCTATGTATCGAGATATGTATCGCATCGCCAACAGCCCTAGTATTAAATAACTCTGGTCCACAGAGTGTTGTCATGTCAGATGAAACCAGCAGTTGAATACATAATTTAGTCAAATGTCACACTGTGGAACATTTCAGGCAAAGCAATAGCATCTCTATGGAGACGAGCACATGGCCCTACAGGAAAGTTACATAACACACATTTAAAAACTCTAATAAAACACCACAGTGTAAGAAACATGACATCATTGTAACCTATAGCTGGGGCCTGTATAGTTCCTAAATGTGTACGAGGCGCTCGCTGTCCCAGTTTCTTCCCGCTCTAATTGGCCCGACTCTTGCCACTCTCCTCGCTGGTACTTCTCTGTAAGCGCCGACAGCTGCCACCAGGAAATCCCTCCTCGCGCCCGGTCGCCTCGGGGCATCTGTGACCCTCCAGCTCGGCAAACGCTCAGACAGGTGAGCCGGGCTTTTCCGCGGGATCTCTCCATTCATGACCCAGCTAGATTCTAGACTAAATGACAGGAAGCTAAAGGCTAATTGGCATCTTAATAAAGTGGACGGACATGATCATTGTCGGAGTGTACGTTTGGGGGGGTAATTAAGCTCTCTCCTCTTGATTAAATTAAGCTGTTTTGGGTCCCAGTGCGTGGATTAAGTGCTCACTGCCTCTGTGTGTTTGAGAGGGGCTGTATTAGAGAGATCAACCTTGTGGAAAATCAGATCTTTCTTTATGGGAGCGGTTATGACCCCATTGTTTAGTAATGGCACTGCCCCCTGCCATTGGCCCTGCCATACTTCAGCAATTGACAGGTGCTTTCACTCACCACTGGCCCACTACCATGCAGATGAGTCCATTTTATTGAATTTAAACAATGAAATTAGCGTGAAAATAACAGTAATACTTTAATTAAGTGAAAAAAGAAAATAAAAATATGTTGAAAATCTGTTAATATACATTGTGATACTTTTTGCTACACATACATTATTAGTATCAATATTGGAAACTACAGTGTCATGACATGTTTTTCTGTTGTTAACACAGAACAAGTAGATACAGCCTTAAATATTTCTTGTGCCCTCTGCTGGTAACAATGTGAATGCGTTACAGTGTAAATATGTCTAAAAGCATTCAGGGCTGAATTGTTTGGTAAAGTTGTATTACGTCAGACCTGGACATTGTGCAGGTGTGTCTCAGGCAACATACGGCTCTTTGGTCAACTCTGACCGACCCCTTTAAGCTCATTTGGAATCTCAAAATAAACATATTTTATCATTTTACCTCATACATGGACTAAAGTTGCATTGCTTTTATTTTAGAGGTGTTTATATATGACATTTTTTGTAAGGCAACCTCACTTTTTCATTGCTTAGTCATAACATAAACTCTTACCAGTCTCACCAGCTCATCTAAACTGATATTGTTATAAAGAAATACAATTAATATTATGCAGAATTGAGAAAAGCATTTTGGGCTGTTCCAAAATCATCCACAATATGGCATCTACAATATTTTCTGTTTCTCATAGTCCTCCATGGAAAAATAAAAATAATTGCCCACCCCTGTATTAAGTTAATATTTACAGAAATAATAATACAGATATGTGACAGTAAAAAAAAAAAAAAAAAAAAAAAAAAACTTTTTTTTTTTTTTTCCAATTATGTTGACAATTTAAACTTATTTATTTATTTTGATTACAATAACTATCTTTCAATATTCATTTCATAAACATAAACAAGAAGTGGATGAAGTGGAATCAAAAATAAATTAATGATAATAAGTCTGAACTTAATGCTGAACATGTTTCTATTTACATTTCAAAAGACCCAAGATCATCATTCACAATTTTAAACTATTCAATCTGTTGAACTGCAGAAGCATTTTTTGCATCGCCCTAAATTGTGTGAACTTTAAAAACACAAAGGAGATCATTTTGTTGTTTAAGGAGCAAGTAAGTTCAACATAATAAAACAATTTTCAGCTCTTGAGAAGGAGACGTCCACAGAATACAGTACTACTCCAAAGAATGAACGAATCAAAACAACAATCCTAACAACTCTGGGTCGCGTAATTTGGGCTTTTCCAATTCCATTAGCCATCACAATACTTAATAACAATTTTCTAGCATTGCTCCTCTGCTAAAATCCTATTGTATTCTTGTATTTCTTATTCTCCTATCGTTGTTAGCCTTGTAGTCTTGAATCCATCCCTCACCATTCAGTCTGTATCTTCAGTCCACCTCTTTCACAATGCTACAGCACAATCCCTCACTTTTATTCTCAATTAGCGCTGAGAAGCTAATTGGCGTCTTAGCACGAGAAGACAGTGGCTCTGGAGTTAATTAAGAGCCATTGATTAGATGAAGCTGTTTTGGGTCCCCAGTGCGTGAATTAAGAGCTGATTGGCCCCGTGGATTTGAGCGGGGTTGTATTAGAAAGATCAACCTTGTGGAAAATCAGATCTTTCTTTATGGTAGCCGGTTATGACCCCATCTTTGCCGAATAGCTGGATTACTCGGGCTCTCGTGGGCGCTGCCGCCAGCTAGTACTATTGGCGTTGACATGTTTGACATATGAGGTGTACCGTGACCCCCGCGACCCCTGTCTTATAAGTCATATTTGGCGCCCCCACCAGCCGGAAAAAGGTTGCACGGGCTGTTTGTGTTGTATTCCATGATTTTTTTTTTTTTCTTTTCTTTCTTTTTTTCCCCCTCCAGGTGTGACAGAGGCTTTGATTTATGGTGTATTATTGGAGCACTGTAGCCTATCGCTGACTCATTATGGGTTTGTGTGCGCATACATCACCACATGCAGATCGAATACAAAAAATCCACCAGGGAATAGGCGGGGAAATAAAGAAATAAAGAAATAAATGAATGTTAAAAAAAAAATAAAAAATCTGGTGGGGGGAAAAAACAAAACAAAAAGTGGGAGTGGGAAGCATCTGTGCCCTTTTGGAAATGTCCGTCCTTTCAAAATAAGAGACTAATTTAAATGTCAAGGTCAGATTTCTAAAACATAAGGAAAGGAATATGAGGCAATCCGAAAAGTGTAGACATGGGATTAGTTTGGTTTAGGGGGGCAATGTGGAACTTTTCCAGAGGAGTGACTTCTGCATATCACCATGGAGATGTTAATGCTTTGCCAGAAATGTTCCAGAGTATGGACTTCAAATCCAATCCAACTTTATTTGTATAGCATTTTTTACCAACACAAGGTCTCCAAAGTCCTGCACAGAGTAGGCACAAAATAAATGAACACATTAAATAAAATAAATAAATAAGTCAATAAAAAAAAAAAAAAAAAAAAAACATTAAAAAAACATTTAAAAAAATACAAAAATCTGCAAATAGAAAAATAGCAAATAAAATCAATAAAAAAAAAAAAATCTAACACCGTGTTAAAAACCAGTGATTACAAGTGTGTTTTTAAACGAGACTTAAAAGAATCGACTGAATCAGCTGGTTGGCCTCCAAAGTTTGGTCAGCCCGCCTTTTGAGTTTTGTTTTTCATACAAGTTGGAGCTGGCCCTCAGGCCTCAGAAAGACTTAGGTGTATCTATTTCCATGGAGACAAGAAAGCCACGTTACAGGTCAGACTTGTGGAGAGGTGACCCTGCTCTCAGTAAGACAGTTTTTTGTTTTTTTTGTTTTTTTTCAAGTTTTTCATCTATGAAACCATCTGTAATTGGATGAATGCATGCTTAATGTCATAATGTGGAACATATCGAGTAAAGCAGTACATCTCCACGGAAACAAGCAGCTGACAAAGCAGGGCAAGTTTTTTTGTACAGCACAATTCGTACACAAAGTAATTCAAAGTGCTTTACAAAATAAGAAATACATTAAAATCACAATAAAAACAAATCAAACATAAATAATCATTACAAAAAAAAAAAAAAAAGAGAGAGACATTCAATTAGAGAGAAGAGTGCGGAATGAAAAATGAAAACCTTTCAGTCATATGCAGCTAAACAGAAAGGTTTTTGAGCCTGGATTTAAACAGAGTCAAAGTAGAGGCCGTCTCACATGTTCAGACTGTTCCAGGTTTTTGCTGCATGAATCTGAAAGTCTTACTCCCCTTGTTTAGTCCTGACTCTGGGCACCAGCAGGAAGCCAGGCCATGAGCTCCTCAGTGTGCAAGATGGTTCATATGGCACTAACATGTCACAGATGGACTTTGGTGCTCGGCCATGGACAGACTTGTACACAAGCAGAGCTGCTTTAAAGTCTATTCTGTGAGCCACAGGGGGCAGTGCAGAGACCTGAGCACAGGACGCATGTGCTCGGACTTCTTGGTCGGAGTCAGGACCCGAGCTGCAGCGTTCTTGATGTTCTGCAGCGTCTCACGGCTCGTTTGGAGAGGCCAGTGAGCAGGCCAGTACAATAGTCTAACCCAGTGTTTCCCAAGCTTCTTTTCCGGGGACCCATTTTTTTGCAACCCAAATCAATAGATATTATTCGTAAATCATAAAATAAAAGTGGATTTGACCATAATTGAACATTAATGGGGATATTTTATTGCTGACTGAGTGATTGTGTCTCTCAAAAGAATTAGTATTACTAAAGTTTGAAACAATGAAAAACAGTAATCTAACAGCAATAAAAGGATCCATAAATCGTCTATTTGGACATTAAATGTAGCCCATTTCTTTCTCTTTTCAACATTCAATTGAACCAGCAATATTGAAACAAAAAAGTCAATAAAATGATTACTAAAAGATTAGAAATGATACAAAACATGTCTTAACATTTGAACATTTCTAATGAGATAGTTGGACCTGTCTGTGCTTTTGTAGCTGGTTCCAGTCCGGGTGCAGGAGGAGACGCAGCAGCAGCAGAGTCAGTCTGTTTCTGTGCATTGTTTTCATTTTTTGTGAGCACAGAAAATCTCATGTGTCAGAACTGTATATTGCTGTTCTACATGCAGATGGTGACAAGGCAACCTAAAAAAAAGTCTCTTGTGACACACCTGAGGGTCGTGACCCAGTCTTTGGAAAACAATGGTCTAACCTATTGGAAACAAACACATGGATAAGTCTCTCCAGGTCTGCTTTAGACAGTGATTTGAAATGTGATTTTTGCTGTTTTTAGATGGTAAAAGCTGCAGATGTTATTGATTTGATGTAGCTGTTAAAGTTCAAGTCTGATCCCTTATTACTCGTAGATTTCTAGCCTGATTTGAAGGTTTTAGAGATCGAGACTGGAGGTGACTGCTGACACTGTCTCTTTGTTTGTTTGTGGCATCAGAAATGTTCCATAGGGCAGCTTTACGACTTTTGGTGTGTACAAAAACATATATGGGAGTTTTGTATAACTCACACAGGTTTGAGGCATCCGACACTTTAAGTTCATCTCACCAAACCTCAAAATGCTATAGTATTTTCCGCACTATAGGGCGCTCTGGGTTATAAGACGTACTGTCATAGAATGGTCTATTTTCAAACTTTTTTTTGCAAATAAACCGGACTTTAAATGAAACACAACAGTTGGATGGGTCAGTGGGACTTTGTTTGTTTGGTGCGTTCACGGTGACTCTGGGCTTTGTTCAGTTGTGGCGTGTAGGGAGGGTGCTGTCTGGGACCACTGGATTGTTGTTCGCAGTGACTCAGTTGTTCAGTTGTGTCTAGAAGTGGCACATTGCACTCGCTTTTTCGGTTCGTTCCTCATCTTCGTGGAGTGATGAGGCTGCGGGTGTTTTTTTCGCTGTGCAGTCGCTGTCTGCTCTGTGTGTGTTTGTGTGTTCTGCGGGTGGTGCAGATTTGTAGTTTACTGAAGTCGTGCTGGGACACCTGAGTGGATTCGTGTATAGGGCGCTCTGGATTGTGGGGCGCGCAGTCATTTTTTGGTGGGGTTGGAGGCTTACGCCCATTAGCCCAGAAAATACGGTAGTTTGACTTTGTGATGTCACTAGTTGTGTGTCTTTTTTAATTATTAACTTTTCAGTCACAATTCAGGTTTAGTTCGGAGCGATTGCTGTGTAGTTGTTACGTCTTGGCTCTCAGACCAGAATGTAACTAGTTCAGATTTCTATATAAATATCTAATCTCTTCACTTCGCGTTGCCAGATCCTACGACTAAATCCAGCTTACATTAAACCCAAAAGGCTCTCTGTGATATTGTGTCCTCCGTATATGACAGCTAATGGCATCCCAGGTTCCACCCTGATACTATTACAGTTTTCAGAGCAGTCAGAGCGCATGTTACAGCTATTACCTTTAAAATAAAATACACG
The DNA here is from genome assembly GCF_026225935.1 of Boleophthalmus pectinirostris. NCBI lineage: Eukaryota > Metazoa > Chordata > Actinopteri > Gobiiformes > Gobiidae > Boleophthalmus > Boleophthalmus pectinirostris. The sequence continues at coordinate 1,143,393 of NW_026571115.1, read as the reverse complement.
CACTTTCCCTATTCACAGCAGTCCATGATTTAGTGCCTGGCGTCAGCGTTGCCAGACTCTGCCGCATAAATGAGCTCTTATGGGATCAGCTTGGACCACATTAGTGAAGTGCGCCTTTAAGAGAATGAACATTAGATCCAGGTGTAGCGGTGCGGGCCACAAGCGAGAGATGCATCGTGGGTAGTGGCCGGGGTGGAGCGGCGCGCGAGCCAAACGAGTAGTTATATGAATACCTCTAATGTAGCGTGATGTTAATGGTAGAAGACATTAAACCTGGCGCAGTCTGTTGTTTAAAAGCATTGCTAATCTGTCTCTCTGTGTCAGCGCATTGTACAGTGTAGCGCCGGGGCTAGTCATTAGCATAGCTGGCTGCTCGCGGGCACCTCGCGGGGTTAACGCTACAGCGACGCCGAGAGGGGCTGTCACTCCTCTGCTCTCAGACCATACATACACACCAGGTAATGCAGGGAGCGCCATAGATCTTCATTTTAGCCGCGGTTTAGCTGCAGCGGGGAGGGGTCTCATCTGTGTATACGCCATTAAGGTCCTCAAGCAGCATCCAGGCACATTAGAACGGCCATTTCATGCTTTATAACTTCAAATATTTATGAAGAAAAGTAAAAAGACTTCATTTGCTGTAAGACAATACAAGCTGACATGATTAGTTGTTGTAAGGACTTTAAAATCCAGCACAATATGAAAAAAGAAAACGAAATTGTTGCACATAAAAGTGAAGATTTGAAATGAAATGTATTAATTTGAAATGTATTTGAAAAGTAACCATCAGTTTTAATTTATTGTCTAGAAAAGAGAAACGGGCGCAGTTAATATAAGATTGCTCTTCTTTCTGCTCCTTTTCATTCCTTTCTTGTAAGTAAGTGTAAGCTTTCAGTAGAGCTTCCATTAATGTTTGTGAGTTGAAACATTCAAAAAGTTATTGCATTTGTCTCTGTTTTGATATGTTTGGATAGATTTGGATAAAGCAAAAGTCCCTCTATAAAATGCCTGGATATACTAACAGTAAAAGTAGTCTAAAATTCTTGTTTTTATAGATATTTTCATCAAATTTGAAATGTTAGAGGTCAACATTGTTTTCATTTCAAATATAGGGTGTTTCAGTCCCCAGCTACTTACTGTGAGCCTGATCCATCAGCTGATTTCATTCCGTGGAATCCGTCTGACCTCTGAGCATTAGAATTCCTTCGCTCAATGGTAGGCGGGTACTATTTTTATTTAACCAATTGCTGCTATTTGGTCATGATGTATGTAATGCACCAAATCCTGAAGGAAGAAGGGCAATAACGTCTTTCCCCTTGGTTAAATTCACCAAACATTCTCTTCGTTCCCGCTTTAAATCCTCGATCTCAGGAATTGTTGCCAACACAAAATGTCTGTCTTTGTCTACATTCATCTCGACCGCTTTGTTTACTGTTGTGCTGGACCACAAGAAGGACCCAGACAGGTGCGACGGGTTTGACATCATGGCTTCACATCTCACAAGTGTTTGGCCGGTGCGTGGTCTACAACTTCCAGGGTTCTTGCAAACCGTCTACTGTATTCCGATTCCTGACCTAGTCGCTGGAGAGAAAGTAAATTAACAATATTATTAGTTTGTTGATCATAAACAAAAAACCTTTGTACCTTCGTTAATATTATTATTAGTTTGTACAACACAAACAAAGTAACAAATGGCATCTTTAAAAAAATTTAGAAAAAAAAAGTAATTGTATTTCTGTTTGAGGTAGTATATGGAACAATCTAAGTGAGGATTTAAAAGTAACAGTGTAGAAGCTTTTAAAAGAGTACAAAGGGTTGTGTTTTGTAAGATATAGAGCTCTGGAATGAAAATTTTGTTTGTTTTCATTTATATTTTGTCTCTTGTATATACAGTAAGTTACAAGTGATGCTGTAAACACAAACTTGCTGTTCATATGCTGCTTTCTTTCTTGGAATTCTGTCATTTTGTAATAGGGTTTGGCATTAGAAGTACTTTTTACTTCAGCCCACACCCTTTCGGTCATGATCCATGGGGTTGTAGTCTATGTTTTGTTTTGTTTTGTTTTGTAGCACTGCATAATGACAAAATAAAGTACTACTTCTAAATTTAATCCGTTTTGCAATATCTGTCATAGAAATTTAGTATTAGATTTTCCTCAAAATGTTCTCAACCTCATCCTGAAGGCTCCTGTCTGGTTTACTTCTTGACATTGAAGCATGGGTCAAATACATAAGATGTTTGTTTTTTTCCTATAGGGACAATAAAGTGTCCCTTACCTTTAATCCGCTCTATTTCCATACCACGTAGTAAACAGCTCGGGCGAAGAATCCACCCAAAACGTCACTCTCCTTGTATTTATGCCCCTACATTTACATACAGCAATCTCATGGAAATATATGCACTTGTGAATAGAGGTCAGAGAACCCTACGGATAACCTCAAGATGAACCAGAGCGATGCGCGCTTAGCAACAACCTCACCATCTCCAATGTTACACGGCATGTCTGCGCAGGGTCGATTCACTTAAAGACGCTGTAGCTGATTTTTACTGGCTTAAAAATGTGGAAAAAAACAGAACTGGTTAATTTGAAAAGGTTTGTGGTCCAAAGTTATTCCTCACTTCCAATTCAGTCCAGTTTATTTATATAGCGCATTTTACATGACAAACATGACAGTTTCCGAAGTGCTGCACAGATAAAAAGTGTAAATAAAAAGTGTTAAAATGCATGAAGCTAAAAATGATAGAACAATGAATAAAATAAAATAAATAAAAGACACAGAGGAGCACACAACTTACACTGTGTTAAAGGCCAGAGAATAAAAGTGGGTCTTAAGATGAGACTTAAAACACTCCACTATGGGGCCTGTTCGGACGTGGCGGGGCAGACTGTTTCAAAGCCACAGTGAAGCCCCCTCCCCCCAGTTTTAAGTTTCGCCTTAGGCCTCATGTGCTGTAGCTGGTCCTCGAACCTCAGAACGCACAGGGGGAGTATTTGGATGAGATCCGAGACATACTGTGGGGCCAGTCCATTCAAAGCTTTAAAAACAAACAATACAACCTTAAAATCAATTCTAAATCGAACAGGAAGCCAGCGCAAAGACGCAAGGATTGGGGTGATATGTTCTCGTTTTTTGGTTTCTGTTAAAAAGTGTGTCGCGGAGTTCTGGACTAACTGCAGATGGGAAAGTGTGCTTTGAGAGACGCCCGTGTAAAGTGCGTTTGGAGAGACGCCTGTGTAAAAAGTGTATTTGGAGAAATACATGCATTCTGAAGATTCAAATTAGTCACCGTGATGAGATTATCAGTGCGGACTTTGGCTGTGACGGTAAAAAAATGTCTTCTAATTAGACCATAGACTGTATAAAGAAGTGGATTAAAGGAGTGTGACGTTACCCATAGCATTCGGCTCCAATCAAATGAAGCTCACCGAGGTCGGAAGTTATTGGAGCGAATTTGGAGCTCTGTATTAGGGTTAGGAATTTACTTATGGACAAAATAGTGAAATAAAAACACCAGGATCGTGTAGAGTGGGTTAATACGAACATTTTAAGACCAAACTGATGAGGCTCACGGCAGCAGTTACAGAGAAATTTGTAACAATTTTTCAATGTAAAGCCAGAGTCGATGGAGCCAGAAGCGCCCCCATGCTCACTTCCTGCTATTTATGTCTGTTTATATATGCAGTCTCTGAATTAGACCTATTTTGACCTCAAGATCTGCTTACGCTGGGGCGAGATTTATTTTTCTCAAACACACAGAAATCGAATCAAATCCAGGACCTTTCAGCGCGGTCAAAACAATATGGTGGAATTATTCTTTTCTTGCTGCATTTCCATAAGGTGCAAGTACAAGCTATGATAATTTGAGCTAAAACAAGTCAAGTGCACATATGCTGGTCCATTTCCATACACTGCCATATGTTTAATGTATGCACAGAGAAACAGAGGTCAGAGGACTGCAGTGGAATGGGACGGATTCACCTCGAAGTGAAGTTTACAATGGAAATACACTTCGAGGAGTTTGGTCATTTGCATCGTTTTTATTCTGATCATCTGGGAAACGTAAATACATTAAAGCGCACATATTACGCTTATTTTTATCGATGTTATGATGCAGTTTCCTCATCATAAACATATCATTTTCAGCTTCAGTTTCATTCCGGGAATTGCCAATCTCTACTGAACAAAAAGTAGAATGTAGCTGCTAACTTTAAAACTATAACGTCATGACATCACAAGGTGGAACAGAACATTTTGAGCTTTGGAGATGTAGATGTTCCACTATGTGAGATTAAAGTTGACAATCTCATATCTACTGAATTGTTTTAGTGCTCAAAAATAGCTTGAAAAATACCCGTTCTGACCTGTAACTTGGCCTGGTGTTGTCGGCTTGTCTCCATGGAAACAGATACACTTAATGTCACACTGTGGAACATTCCAGTACGTTTAAGTCCATCCTTTAAGTTCAAACTCAGTTGGTAGTTCTCTGATTTTTAGCTGTCGCTGCACCATAACAATGAATTCAAGCAAAGAAACGTATAATCTGGTACATTGCTAAGGCCCACGATATAATTGAGAGACTTTTGACGATACAATGTCACGATATTTTAATTACGTTGCAGTCTGGTCCCGGTCTCAGGGACTGGTCTCAGTCTCGGTTTGGCCCTGGTCTCAGTTCTGATCACCCGACAGTCTACGCAGGTGCACCCGACACTCAGTCCTGGTTCAGTCCAGGTTTAGTCCTAGTTTAGACCTGGTTTAGACCTGGTTTAGTCCTGCTTTAGTCCTGCTTTAATCCTGCTTTAGTCCTGTTTTAGTCGTGGTTCAGTTCTGGGATCAGTCCTGGTTCAGTGCTGGTTTAGTCTTGGTTTAGACCTGGTTTAGACCTTGTTTAGACTTGGTTTAGTCCTGTTTTACTTCTGGTTTAGTCCTGGTTCAGTCCATATGCAGCGCAAAAGTCCAGCATTACAGTTTAAGTCACAGAAATGGCCAAAATTTAAAACAGCAAAAATACATTGTTTTCCATCTTTCCATGTTGGTTTTGGAGACAAATAATGAAGAAAATAGTTTTTTGTTTTTTTTACTTTTGGTTTTATTTTGAAAAACGAATGAAATCCACCTCGTTCGGGAGCGAACAGAAAACAACGTCGAGAGTAAAAATGAAACTCGCTCGAACAGTAATCAACTTCAAAAGAGCTCGTTCAAGGGTGCGTCTGCCCCCTAGTGGTTGTTTTGCACACAAGTCACAGATTTCTCCTCAGTTAATATCTATCTTATCGTGTGTGTGTGTATTATGGAACTATTTTGACACCAGAGTTGATCTATTAAAAATTTGCTCTCAAGTGTTACTAATCCAAAAAAGGACAAGGTAATTAGCCGGCACCTTTTTTGTTGAGTTATGCACAATGTGTGACAAGGGGCAAAGAGAAATACAACCTTTAAAACCTTAATTACAAGTATATGTAAATTTCCGTGTTTAATTTTAATATCTTTGTTCTCCGGGGCTATTGCTCTTAGAAAACAATGTACCCACAAACACTGCAAACATTGGTTCTTTCCTTTCTATTGACTATTGTTGTAACATTGAGCAATACATTTTTGTTTACAAGTAATAGGAAGTGCGTGTGACTGATTGGTGATAGTCAGAGACACTGTTCTGGAGTTGTGTACGTATTATAAAAACAGCAGAAATCAGGGTCAAACTGGCTCTTTTTTCATTATGATGTTGTTGGCTGTGTTTGCTTCTTCGTTTTTAATCTTTCCTCATTTAAATAAGTCTTCTGTATGTAAATTAGCAGCGAGAGGTGAACGAGGTGCGCAGCGATGGGGGTGGGAGGGTTCAGGGAGCGGAGAGAGAGGGGGCGGGGCCGAGGCGTTTCCGCTTGTTCCCGATTGGACGAGACGCGGCGCTCGGACCGCGGCTCGTGATCAGACGGGGCCGGGCCGACGGGGTTTGAGGGGAGAGTCGAGGAGGGTGTAATCTGTGACACCGTTCTGTAGGTGACCATTTCGAACGAGAGGCTTTTTCACCCGCGACACCGCCTCACTCATTTACCAACATGTCCGCCTACACAAAACAGCAGCGCGCCGAGAATGACAATGAGCCTCCTCCGTCAGGCTGGAGAAGATGAGAGGAGAGAGACGAGGGAGGTGGAGCTGAAGGTGTACATCCCTTAATTAAAAAAATACTACTGCACAAATTTTTAGCAAAGAAAATAATATAATAAATGCATGTTTTTGTTTTCAGTTTGCTCTTCAACCCCTTCGAAGTTTTATTTATTTTTATTTATTTGTTTATTTCATTCATAAAGTTTTAAAAAGATATTAACCGTGTCACAACATCAAACATACAAGGAATAAATGTAAAGGAGCAGAAAGAAAAAGTTGTGTAGTGCCTTTACCATACATATTACATACATAATTCACCACTAACTGGAGACATATTGATTGCATGTTCAGGGTTTAGTTTTTGTGTTTGTGCTCTATGTGCAGTATAGTCGCGGTCCCTTTAAGAACCATTGATGTTTGAGGCACGCTGTTCTGTTTACCGTTATTAGCCGTTTCTAGTGAGTTGGGAGTTCAGTTAATAAAGCGGCACACGATTTTTTGTGTCTAACATGTGAGAAGTTGTCGGCTCCTTTTTACTACGCATAACTTCCACAGTTGTCTTATTTTATCTGCCCCCCCCTTCCCTTTTCTAGACAATATATCAACACCGAGAGTTACTTTAGGTTAGGTCGCTTTATTCGTACCCATAGGTAAATTTGCTTTGCAGATTTGAGAGGCAGGTTTCACATTTCACATTTCATTCATCCACAAAACACATATAAAAACACAATTACAAAATAAAGTGTTTCAGTGCCCCAGTGCAGAATGGTTTGTTCTATAAACAATTAGTTAAATTCATCCATCACGCTTGGCTAAAATCACAATAAATATTAAAAATGTTAAAAACACACAATCTTAGATAAATAGATTGCAGTTTATTCATAAGTAAAGTTTAAAGTTTAAAACATTTTAAATCATTTCATTTCAGTCACAATTATTAATCTGAGATCATCACTTTTATACACAACAACTTTTGCATACATACATTCATTGGACTGGATTCTCAGTTTTTTTTTTTTTTTTGTTGTTTTTTGTTTTTGTTTGTTTTTTTAATGCCATCATTGTACTTGATTATTTTATATCTATGTCAAGTGATGTGATGTTGCCCACAGCGTTCAGCTCCAGTCAAATGAAGCCCATTGAGGCTTGCTGTTACAGGAGCGAATTTGGAGTCAGGAATTTATTTACGTACAAAATAGCGAAATAAAATCACCAGGATAATTTTGAGCAGATTAATATGAACATTTTAATACCAAAATGACAAATCTTACAGCAGCAGTTACAGAGAGAGGGACATTTATTTATTTATTTTTTATTTTATTTTTTTCGAGTTTGTGCCAAGACAGAAACAACAATCTTAGGCTAGTAATGCTTCGCTCTAAATAGCTTTTTAAAAGATTTCTGAATGATACATATTCTGCTGAAATGATTCAAATTTGATGAAATACGATTGTAAATGTGTTATTTTGACTAACTTTGCGCACTAATAAATGGATAAAGCTTTATGTTTTATCAGTTCCCATCAGAGGTTTTCCTATGCTCAATTTCATGTGACCACTAAAATGAGGAGCTCTTTGGCATTTTCTTTTTGTAAAAGAGCTCACGGGAAGAAAAAGGTTCGAGACGCCTGGGTTAGAAAGTGACTTTTCCTCCTGGTTTCCATGGAAATGTTGTTCCTTTCTATGTAATATTCCAGAGTATAGCGCCTATCTCTATCAAGACGTTCTGAAGTTTGCTTGTAACTTTGATTTTCCATGGAGTCATAGAGAAAAAAGAAGTTACACAGTGTGCTGTAATCTTTCTGTTTATCAAGTTTAATCCTTCAATTTATCATGTCTATTAAAAAAGAGCGACTCACTGTAGAGGCTTTTAACAATATAACACAAATGTGCTGATAATTAAGACTTGTGAAAAGGAACAGCACAAGGTACTCATCTAGCACCCTTTTGCCAAAGACTTCTAAATATGTTTGAATTAAAGTTTGTTTTTTTTTTCTTTTTTTTTCTTTTGTTTTTCAGAAGTGTTTTATGCAACATTTCTAACAAAGTTGTGCAAATAGATCTATCAAACTCATAAAAATCTTTTATACCATAGTGTTTCAATTTTAAATATTTTACTGCTGTATTATTACGTTTGATTGATTGATTCGTTTTTATTTTGAGTTTGTGCCAAGAGAGAAACAATAATCATAAACATACTACATATACATTGTAAACAACAGAAAAGCACATTTCTCGAAAAGGAGTGCGAAGAAGAAAAACTTCTATGAACCCACCCTGTTCATGACAGAGTTTCAGAAATGATGTGGTTGCTTCTGTACATTGATCACGGAACTTAACAAATATTTACATATAGCAAAATAAATGACATATTATGCATACTAAATATAATTTTAACCCAAAAACTGTTTATATATATATATATATATATATATATATATATATATATATATATATATATATATATATATATATATATATATACTTTTTTTTTTTTTTTTTTTTTAAGATCACCCAGTGCTGTCACTCACCCTAACACCATGAAAGCTAAAATTCTTTATAATTCCTTTTAAAGCTGTGAATATTTGGGCACTGCTTCAGGTTTTCTCCCAACCCATTCCATAGACTGACCTCACACAGATACACACATGCTTTTCCTGGTGCTTCTCACTGATTTTGTTTTAAATTTACCCCTTCCCCTTAATTCTTAATGTTAACACACATTTATATATTTATACATTTTAATTCTTACAAGTTTTTATTAGTTTATTCAGAAACATGTCCTTAAAAATCCTGAAAACCTATCTGGTTGCTATAGACACGGCTGCGTTGTCATTGTGGCACCGCTGGATAAGGCCAATCCGAAACAGCCCTGTCAGCAGCACCTCTCCCTGTGTGATGTTTACTCTCTCTTTGAATGAGAAAACATGCCTTTTATTCCCCTCTTGTTTGTTGTGTGTCGTCCTTTGCGAGGCCAGTCCCTGTACAACAATGTCAGTGAAACATCAGAGACTCCGCCGGCACCCAAGGGTCACCGTAGCGCCCTCCACCATCCACCCACACCTCTGCATTTCTGCTTAGGTCAGACTCTCCCTCCCTGTTACCCATCAGCCCGGGACGAACGCCGTGCCGTGATTGGCCGACGCCCTCCCCGGTGGGCTTGGAGAGGGGGGTCACGGCGAGGTCGCGAGCCTTGGCTGCTCTGCCCATCTGCTCCCCCGTCCCCGTGGGGCAGTTCCAACATGGCGGCGCGGTGTTCAACAACCTTGACCTCGCGTTTGTCTGTAGCGGTGCCCTCTACCTCTCGACGCCGCTCGCTCATGTCCGCCCCCCTCCCCCCGTTCCCCCATTGTGTTTAAACTATGCGAACTCCGTGATGTGAGACTAGTGGCGCTGCATCTATTACCCATGAGCTCCAAGGCTGCTGATGCTGGCCAGGTTTAGTGGAGGAGGTGTGCTGATGTAGACCTGGTTTGGTGCTGTTCCAGTCCTGGTTTAGTTCCGATCTAGTCCTGCTCTTGTTGTGCTTAAGTCCATTTTTAGTTTGAGTCCTGGTTTAGTTCCTCATTAAGATGACAGTTCATGTTTAGTCCCAGTTTTGTGTTTGCCGTTTTTGCAGTTTTCAACTTTGAATTCAAAGAAATGTCAATCCATTGTCACTTTAGTCTTTTGAAATGATACCAAGACTAAACCCAATCTCAAATGGGTGACCACGAAAATTAGAAACTCTTTGGCATTTTCTTTTTGTAAAGGTAACTCACTAGAAGAAAAAAGCTGGATTTTTTATATAATATTCCAGATTGTAGCACCAGTCTCCATCGAGAAGTTCTGAAGTATGGTTTGAACTTTCTTTTTCTGTAGAATCATGCAGGTGACATTTAGCCAGGCTGGCACAACCTATTGCCTCCGCTCAATTTGATTTCTCTCCAGCGACTAGATCAGGAATCAGAATACACTAGACCAGGGGTGTCCAAACTTTTTTCATCACATTTCTAAACACAGATGAAGCAGAGGGCCGATCGAGGGCCGTAGACTGGAGCTCAATACAGTGAAAAATTGAAATATATGCATGTTTAACACTTTGGAATGAGCCATCAGTCCTTATTCACTCTAAAATCCCCAAAACCACACATTAAATCTTCAATATTGGCTTTATCAAAGTAGATTAAAAAAAAAAAAAGTTGCTGTAAAAAGTTCATTTTCAATTGATGCAAGGTAATTTGGGCCAAATCACCTGGAAGCCCGAGGGCCAAGAAAAATTTGGGCTGTAGTTTGGACATGCCTGCACTAGACGGTTTGCAAAAACCCCGGAAGTGCAAGTTCAGGCACCAACCAATCAGTGAAGAGTCATATATTCAGTGTTCAACAATTCCCGAGATCGAGAATTTAAAGCCAGAACAAAGAGAATGTTTGGTGAATTTTATCAAGGAGAAAGACGTTATTGTCCTTCTTCCTATGGGGTTTGGGAAAAGCTTGATATACCAGTTAGCCCCATTACATTACATTACATACGTGATGACCAAATAGCAGTGAATGGTTAATTTTTTTTTAAAGTACCTGCCTACTGTTGAGCGGATGAATTCCAACACTGCGAGGTCAGACGGTTTCTACAAAGTGAAACCAGCTGATGAATCAGGCTAGGTGACATTGGCATCTCCAAAAAAAGTTGCATAGTGTGCTTTAAACCTTCAATTTCATTCAAAAGAACTACTCACTATAGAGGCTTTTAACAATATAATACAAATGTGCTAATAATTAACTTGACTTGTTAAATGAACAGTACAATATACCCTTTATCACCCTTTCTTTTCTTTTGAATACATTTGAATTAAACTTGTTTTTGTTTTTTTAGATGTGTTATGTGCCAACCAGGACTAAACCTGTTTTAAAATAGTCTAAAGCAGCGCTCTCTAACTCTCTATGCCACAGTCAAATTCGATCACATTTAAGTATCAATTTGGACAATGTTTAGCCTTTTTCAATGCCATGAAACCAAAACATGGCTTAAACCTGGTCTAAAATCAGCTAAATCAGTGACCTCCCACCTTGCCTTGTTCTCCTGTCACTGACCCCTGCTCCCACATTGTGTTTAAACAATGCAAACTATGTGATGGGAGAGTAGTTGTACTGAATCTATTATCTGTGAGCTAAAAGGCTGCTGCTTCTAGCCAGGTTTAGTGGAGGAGGGGTACAGAGAACAGAGAGCAAAAGTTTGGTCAGTCTGGTTTGATTTTAGTTTAGTCAGGATCTAGTCTTGGTTTGACTGTGGTTTAGTCCTGGTTAAGTCCAAATTCAGGCCCAGATTCGAAGTATGTCAGTAGGTTTAGTGGAGGATGGGTACAGAGAATGTGTTAGTTTGGTCAGTTTGATTTCATTTCAGTTTAGTCGGGATCTCGTCTTGGTTTGGTTCTGGTTTAGTCCAGGTTAAGTCCAAATTCAAGCCCAGATTCAAAGTACAGTACAAATACCAATTCAGACTATGTTGAAAATGCAAACGTTAAGGACTACACCAGTTAGTCTACAGCGATGCCCTCTACCCGTTGTTTAGCCCTGGTCTAGTCAAAGTTTAGTCCCAAATTTGTTATAGCGCACATATGTCAGTCCAAAGTCAAATTCCATCACACAAAAATACCAACTGGGAAAATGTTCAGCCTTATTGAGTAATAATAGGACTAAAAAGAAATACTCTATCGGTTAATATCATGAAACTAAAACCTGGTTTAAACCTGATCTCAAATGGATTTCAGCAGATGCCCTCCACCTCTGTGCCCCTGCACCCCCATTGTGTTTATACTATGCAAACTCTGTGATGTGAGACTAGTTGTGCTGCATCTATTATTGCTGAGCTCCAAGGCTGCTGCTGCTGCTGCTGCTGCTGCTGCGAGCCAGGTTTAGTGGAGGAGGGGTACAAAGAACGTGTCAGTTTGATCAGTCCTGGTTTGAGCCCAGTTTAGTCCTGATGTAGACCTGGTTTGGCACTGGATTAATTCCAGTCTAGTCCTGTTCTAGCCATGGTTTAGTCCATATTTAATTTAGTCCTGGGTTAAGTTGACAGTTCTTGTTTAGTCCCAGTTTTGCTGTAGTGTGTTTACAGTGTTTACAATCTGGTCAGTCCTGGTTTGAGGTCAGTTTAGTCCAGATGTAGTCCTGGTTTGGTCTTGTTCTAGTCCTAGTTTAGAACATATTTGGTTTTGTCCATGTTTTCTTCCAGGTTATGTTGACAGCTCATGTTTAATCCAGTTTTGCTGTTTAGTCAATTTTGCCCAAGACTAAGCCAGATTTAAACCTGGTCTCACATGGACTGAACCAGGACTAAACCAATTCTGGTAGTCTATAGCGATGTCCTCTGCGTCTCTACCTCTCTTAAGTACGAAGTCAGCCTTGTCATAACAAAACGGGGCTTAAACCTGGCCTCAAATAAACGAAATCAGTGATGCCCTCTCTCCCTCCTCATCCCTCCCCGCTTCCTCTCCCCCCTGCTCCCCCATTGTGTTTAAACTATGCAAACTCCTCCATGCGAGACTAGTGGTGCATTGCATTATATTACCTGTGTGGTCCAAGGTTGCTACTCTTGGTTTAGTCTTGTTCTAGTCCTGAGCTAGTCCACGTTTAGTTTAAAGTGCAAGTTTTACCTTTTTCCAGTAATACCATGACTAAAAAAGACTTAAACCTGGTCTTAAATGGACTGAATCAGGACTAAACCAGTTCTACAGTAGGGGTGTGCAAAAATATTAGAAATATTGATATATCGTATTGTTTAATGTGATGATACAGTATCGATATCGTGGGCCGCTGTATCGATATATCACCAAGAGTATTTTTTTTGTATATTTTACAAAACTATTTTGTTACAGAGCTACAGTTTTGTTACTTGTTCAGTGGAAGGTAACTCATTTTTGCAACACATTTGACATTTGAATTTGAATTTAAATTAGATTTTATTCATGGAAAGCTCAATTTTCACAGTTTTGATTATTAAAATGTTTGTATTTCATATGAACTTTGCACAAGAAGTGGTTTAACAGAGACTTTTAGTATCACATTGAACATTTAACCATTATTTCGTATCAAATCGATTTGAAATGTATAGTATTGAAAGCTACTCGAAAGCTCACTGTATAGTATCATGGCCTTTGTATCGAGGTATGTATAGTATCGTGGCCTTTGTATCGAGGTATGTATCGTATCTTGGCCTATGTATCGAGCTATGTATCGTATCGGCAGCTTCTTAATGATACCCAGCTCTAGTCTACAGCAGTGGTCACCAACCTTTTTTAGCCAAAGATCTACGTGCTTGGTCTGAGAAAAGAGCAAAATCTACCAACATGAACAACAAAAGTGATCATTTTTATTGTTCCAGATTGCTTTATTTGTGCAAGGAACACTCATTACAGAATGACAGTTTTGGTAATTTAACTGTTTTCTGGGGACTAAAACACTCACTGCAAGGGAAAAAAAAGCGCAATTGCAATACAAGCAAAATGCAAAAACACAAAACAGCATTAACAGTGTATCAAGGGGTAATGAGAGGAGTTCTATTATTATCACACTCACAAACTCACAAACTCACGGGTTTATAACTTCGCAGTCACAAATTGTTGAATTTAAGCTCGAGATCTATGGTGGACATGGCAAAGACCTTTTGATCACGATTGATGGGTTGGTGACCACTGGTCCACAGCGCTGCACTCTGCTCCTCTTACTTACAGTTTGGACTTTTAAAATAATCTTTTTCGCTTAAATGGACTAAACCAGTTCTGCTATAGCGACGTCCTCCACCTCTCTACCCCTCTCACTTCTACCCCTCCTTCCCTCCCTCACCACTGCCTTCCCCGTTGTGTTTAAACTATGCAAACTCCTCGATGCGAGACTAGTGGTGCTGCTTTATATTACCTGTGCGTTCCAAGGCTGCTACTACAAGTTTGGTCTTGTTCTACATTTAGTTCCGAATTAAGTCCAACAGTTTTCCAGTAATACCAGGACTAAGCCAGACTTAAACCGGGTCTCAAATGGACTAAACTGGTTCTACAATAGTCTAGAGCCATGCCCTCTATCCTTCTCACTTACAGTTTACAGTAATTTCCCCACACAAAAGTACAAATTAAGAAAAATAAGTATCTTTTTTTTTCTCAAATGGACCAAACCAGGACTAGACTAGTTCTGTTATTGCGATGTCCTCCACCTCTCCACCACTCTCCCTCCTCCTCCCTGCTCCCCCATTGTGCTTCAACTATGCAAACTCCTCAGTGCAAGACTAGTGGTGCTGCTTTATATTACCTGTGCGTTCCAAGGCTGCTACTACAGGTTTGGTCTTGTTCTAGTCTACGTTTAGTTCCAAATTAAGTCCAACCGTTTTCCAGTAATACCAGACTAAAACTTGGTCTCAAATGGACTCAATCAGTACTTAACTGGTTCTAAAATAGTCTACAACCATTCCCTATATGCTTCTCACTTACAGTTTACAGTAATTTTACCACACAGAAGTACAAATTAGGAAAAATATGTATCTTTTTTTCGCTCAAATGGACCAAACCAGGACGAGACTAGTTCTGCTATAGCGATGTCCTCCACCTCTCTACCCCTCTCACTTATACCTCTCCCTCCTCCCTGCTCCCCCATTGTGTTTAAACTATGCAAACTCCTTGATGCGAGACTAGTGGTGTATTGCATTATATTACCTGTGTGGCCCAAGGCTGCCTCTCTCAGGTTTAGCGGTGGATGCGTACAGAGACGGCGGCTCCGTGCTGAGACTGGCACTATGCATCGAGCTGAGAGAGAGAGACTCCTGTTCGATGGGGCGCACCTAGAAAAGATTAAATCTATTGTTTCCCTGTCTTACCCATAATGCATTCTGTCATAGGGAGCTGTCTGTGTCTAATGTAATCTGTCAGAAGGTAAGCAAAGCCAAGCGAAGGATGCTTATGGAGGTTTGTGCTGTTTTTCTTTTGCCCTGCAGTGACGGGGTTTCCCTATCCAGCCACAGGGGCCACGGTCGCCTACAGAGGGGCCCATTTGAGAGGCCGGGGACGGGCTGTCTACAACACCTTCCGCACCGCCCCCCCTCCTCCACCCATCCCGGCCTACGGAGCGTGAGTATATACGGTTACTTTGTTTTACACGTTTTTACATTTTACGTTTCTTCAAGCTGAAAAATCATGCTTCAAGAGCCATGACAAGGGACAACAATGTGATCTGCTAGACAAACATTTGAACAGCTATAGTTACTGAAATCATCTGCTCACGTTCAACTCCTAAGGTTGCAAAAGTGGAAGTGTTGTATACCGTATTTTTCAGATTATAAGGGGCACTTAAAATCCTTTAATTTTCTCAAAAATCAACAGTGCACATTATAATCGAATCCGCCTTATATATTAATTATGGTTGTGCTGACTGACATCAAACCGATTTCATGTGGTGCACGGCGCTCAAAAATCTGTCAAAATGTTTTAGTATGACTCTGGTAAACTATGAATCATGTGGCTTGATGGATTGTTGGAGCATTACGTCCTCATGGAGTAATAATCTCTGAAAAGTTTCACGTGAACCATCTCCAACCTGATAGAAGCACAGAATAGACTCACCATCAGCAGCACATCCTCTGTCACAGAAAGAACACACATATTCAACTGAGTCGTGTCTTTCAGTGCACAAGGAGTGAGCTGTTTTTTTTTCTTTTCAGTGCTTAAAGTTTATGCAAATGAGCCATGTAGTTTTAAGTTTAGTTTCTGTAAAATGTAAACAAATGTGCGTAAAGCTGCATTAAACACATTATTACTCAGTGTATATTTGAGTCCTGCTCATAGGAAAAAAAAGAAAAAAAAAAAACACATTCACATTCATAATTCACATTCGCCAAGACAGGGAGGCAACACCGGGCGAATTACGCCACGATCTGCCAATGGATCATGGACGCCTGGGCTAAGGGATCACTCTCAAATGTCGTCCGCTTGTTTCACTTAATGTGCTTTATAATCCGGTGTCTCTTATGTATGAAAATAGACAAGAGAACTGAACATTACTGATATTGCACATTATAATCCGGTGCGCGTTATAGTCCAAAAAATACGGTACTAATGATACTAAATATGGTATCAAAAGTAGATACTCATTTGAGCAAGTACCTCTACTAAACTCACCACATAAACAGGACAACATTTAACCTTTACATAACACCTAAAGAATGATTTTGAGCTGTATGACAACTATTATAGTACTACCTGTTATTCTATGGTCAGTGAGAATTCCAATGTCTAACTGCCGTGTGGCAATACTGCATAACGCAAAAGTAGTTCCATAATGTAGTAACTAGCATCATCAACACTGAAATACCTTATATTTTGGACATTTACAGACAGAAAACAGGCTTTTCACATTCATAGGTGAAACATTTCAGTTTGCAGCTGTGATATAAGTGCATTGAACAACTTGGAAACGTGTCTTTTACAGTTTTAACGCACTGCTCCTGTTAGTTTAATGATTTTACGTGTCACTGCTCTGCTGCCATTGCCATGACATCACCATAGCTTCATTTAAAACACAGAAAGAACTCATTTGAGACGTTTACAGACAGTGGAAAGCTTTTCACATTCACAGGTGAGACATTTCATTTGGTAGTTTTGGTACAAACAGACGTGCGTTATGAAGTTCTAAAGCACTTCGGGGATGAACACCAACTCTGCGGCGTACGTAACATATGTGTATTTTTTTTTTATCATATACATATTTAAATCATCATTACTGCTTTTATTGAGTTTTTATCATCCAAAGTGTTTGAATTCTATGAGCAATGACACAAAAGTTTTACGTTCAAGAACAGTAGTCCATATTGACAGTTGTAATTTTGCACTCCAAAGTCATTTAAGGGCCAGAGCGATATCAGGTTTAATACTGTGTAAAGACCATTTAGCATTCATTCTCTGCCATTCCCTTTGAGACAAAATAAAGATTAAAAGACCATTTCTCTTATATCTTCTCCTGCTGAATACATCAGCACACATTAAGTCCAAAGCAGTGAAAGTGGATGTTTGTATAGAGTGATTGTGACTCGAGCTCCCTCCGCTCTTCACTCACGCTAGAAATGGATCATCTACATAAGTTAAATATAAGATGAATTCAGAATGTACTTATTTAGATACTTTAGATTTATGCAGTCAGTTTTACTCTTGACAATTAGAAATCCAACTTAACTTAAAAGAAACACACATTATGCTTTTTTGAGGCTTTAATTCCCTTTTAAACATGTTTTTGCCCTTTCGAGTCATCTTCCACATGTTGTATCTTAAATAATTGTGCATTTGGAAAATACACTTAGACGCAGCCAGGTTTTTTATGAACACAGTTTGACCTCCAGATGAGTCTGGCGATGGTTTATGGCAGAGGTGGGGACTTGCA
Organism: Boleophthalmus pectinirostris; assembly: GCF_026225935.1. Classification (NCBI taxonomy): domain Eukaryota; kingdom Metazoa; phylum Chordata; class Actinopteri; order Gobiiformes; family Gobiidae; genus Boleophthalmus; species Boleophthalmus pectinirostris. Next base: position 1,125,898 of record NW_026571115.1, on the reverse strand, counting down.
AGTTATGACTTGGACTCGAGTCAGACTTGAGTAACTATTTTTAGGACTTGAGACTTGAGGTGATAAAACAGACCAAGACTTGGGACTCGACTTGGACTTGAAGCTCAGTGACTTGAGAAGACTTTCTATTCTGACCGTAATGATTTCCACTAAGCTCTTAGTCCAATGAGGTTTATTTGGTCTTCCAATATTTTATGTCATTAGGTTCTTTTTTCAGACGAGTTTTTCAGAAGAGTTTGTTTTCATACCTGACAGTTTGGATTGCTCACTAGCACTCTTCCTCAGAGTGGTGACGTGATGTTGCTGTAACATGTCTGGTCCGGTGTCCAGCAGATGGCGCTGTCATTCTGCCTCCACTGGTAGGAAGACAGCACCAAAACCTGTATAAATCAGCTGAAATAAGGTCTTGTCAAAACATTAGTATTTCTACAAGTCTTATATAAATCCTCCAATACTCCAAATATACCATGACTTTTTAAAGTACTGTTTAGCTTAAAAATCATTAAAATTCATATACATTGCAAAAATCAAAGCTATATTTTGTACTTTGGTTTAAAGACTTGAAATGACTTGAAGCTCATAGCAGACAACTTGGACTTGACTTGGACTTGCCTGTCTTTGACTTGGGACATGACTTGAGACTTACTTGAGACTTGCAAAACACCAACTTGGCCCCACTTCTGGTTCATGAACTTAAAAACTGTGTTATAGAAGTCCGGAGTTTTATCTATGATGCAACGAAATTTGCAAACTGTGAACTACAACTACAATTTGAAAGTCATTTTGCATGTGTCCTTTAAAATCAAGTCTTCCTCCACCAACTTTTAAGATATTTTAGGCTTAGTTTTAATATTCTTATCTTCAAGTTAACTGTTATTCCCACAGATTTTATTTGTCCAAAATATATGTACATGAACATGAGCATGTATAAAAGCAACGATCTGAATTCAAGTTATTTTAAACCAGTAGACATGTGATTTTTATCTAAGTAGACATTTCTGTGCAAAGATAAAACATCTTTAAACCAGATCAGAAGTACCCTGAAGTCATATGATCTATTCTAATAACTAAATGAACTTGAACTTGTGTAAACTACTCAAAGGTATGATTTAAACGACTCTAACCCTATAGTACCTCACACTATATAACGTATTTGCATAGAGTGAGCAGTGTCCTGGTCTCCACTCCCTCTGCACCATCAGCTCGTGTAGTTAAAGTCTCTGGAGTAGGTGCAGTAAAATGGCCGCCGTGTGTTTTACAACCTGGAAAACTCATTTAGTGAAGACTCGGAGCCATCAGGAGATCTGCTGCTCAAACTGCTGATGTGGGCAGAGGAGAGAGAGCAGCCCGCGGACACCATCCAAGTCCTGCGAGGTCTGAACCCGGGACACAGGACGAGACGGAGCGATCAGGAGAGGACTCAGAGGACCTGTGTGTTTGGAGCTAATGCTGGAGTTGATTAGTCAGAAGAAGAAGCAATCAAAAGTATGAACTCTGAACATGATGACACTGCAAAAAGCAATGTCTAGGCAACTTAAAATCATTTAAATTAAGAACATTTAATTTTGTATGAGTAACATAATTTCCGGACTATTGAGTGCCAGAGTCTTGCACCGGGTCGGGTACCCACAAATAGTTCCTGAAACGGGCTTGGAATTTTACAGGCGGGTACGCGTGCGGGCAGTGATTACAGGTGAATCAAATGAACGATGAACGGGAGAAAAATACTGCGACGCGCATTCAGGACGTCTGTTGCCCTGGAAACAAGTGCCATTTCCCATCTTTTCCCAGAACAATGGACCTTTAGTGTATTTATTACATAAAACCATCAGCGGAGGATTGGCTTTGTAGCTGCGCTCCTGGTTTAGTTCTGGTTTAGACCTAGTTAAGTCTTGGTTTAGCCCTGGTTTAGAACTGGTTAAGTCCTGGTTTAGAACTGGTGTAGTCCTGGTCCAGTCCTGGTGTTGTCCTGGTGATCGGTTCTGCTGTTTGTGGTGTCTATATATTTATAATCTACTAATGACACAGCGTAGGTTCAGTCCTGGTTTAGTCCTGGTTTAGTCCTGGTTTAGTCCTGGTTTTACCCTGGACTGTTGGGCTGTCGGACTAATGGACTGACCTTGATTTATCAAGGGCACGTGCGGGTAATGGGTGGAATGTTAACGGGTCCGGGCGGGTGCGGATTTAACTTTGATATAATCACGGGTTAACGGGCGGGTGTGGGTCTTCAAAAATGGACTCTGCTGCAGGACTCTGTTGAGCGCGCCTGAATCTACTAATATGTCAACTAAATTTTAAAAGAAAAAAAATATATATATATAGGCCGCACCTGTCTTTAAGCCACAGGTGTCCACGTTGTAATTTGTGGTGTTTACACAGAAAGATGGTACCCAGAAATAATTTTTACAGTTTTTATTTAAATACCAATACATCCTTTTTGTGCTTCTAACATGGCAGGAAAACAACAGTAGTACGACAGGATTATCAGACTATGTCACTTTGCGATCTCCTGCAGAAAGAGCCCCTGTACTGCCTGGGATCATATCAGTGTCCTGTAGGATTTCTGCAGATTTCAGGCTCTCCTGGGGGCAAGGCTAGGTGTATAGATCTTATATATATATATATATATATATATATATATATATATATATATATATATATATATATATATATATATATATATATATATATATATATATATATATATATTATATTTTTTTTTTTTTTTTGGTATAATAATAATAATAATAATGTATAATCAATACATTGTGCAATGCAGTTTATAATTGTAGCCTATTTACTTTATTTAATATTTCTGCTGTCATTGTAGCTCTGCTTTCAAGGACCACACACAAAACATGTAACTCACCAGTACTCTATTTTTTTCAATCCAAATGTAAAAATGTGAGGAAAAAATCACACAAGATCATTTTTTGTATATTTGTATATGTATGTTTTTTATATCTTGTAGCACAAGATCTTGTCCTATCCCACCTCTGCTCTCTCATCCCTCTCTTCTCTCTCCTCTCTTTCCCCCGGTGTGCGGTGTGTGTGTGTGTGTGTGTTGTTGTCAGGTGTGTAGTGAGTGTGTGGTCGTGGGAGAGGCCAGTCACTTTGTCCAGGATTAGATCCAGATAACAGCTCTGCTCCACAAATGGACTCCAGCAGCAGAGTCCATGTACAGCAGCAGCAGCAGCAGCACCACACTCCCACCTGCTCCACACAACAATCACACACACAACTACACAACTCACCTCACAATCACTTCAGTCACACAAATATTTACATTTGTCACTGGGCTGGCAGTGGTGTAGTAGGTTAAGTATTCAACTACGAACTAAAAAGTAAATAGTTTGATTCCTGTACTTTAAAAACTCTGGTCATAGTTAACTTACTTGTTGTGACAGGAAGGGCATCTGGATTAAATCTGGAAAATCAACAGTGAATACATGGTACAGAGGAAGTACTTTGAATATGTTGCAGAGGAAGTACTTTGAATACATGGTACTGAGGAAGTACTTTGAATGCATGGTGCAGAGGTGGTACTTTAAATACATGGTACAGAGGAGGTATTTTCAATACGTGGTACATAGGAAATACAGAGGAAGTACTTTGAATATGTTACAGAAAGAGTACATGGTACAGATGAGGTACTTTGAGTACATATTACAGATGAGGTACTTACATGATACAGAGGAAGTACTTTGAATATGTTACAGAGTTTGTACTTTCAATACATGGTACATAGGAAGTACTCTGAATATGTTACAAAGGAAGTACTTACATAGTACATAAGCTGTACTTATATAATATATTAAAGAGGAGGTACTTTGAATATGTGGTACATAGGTGGTACTTTGAATATGTTACAGAGAAGGTACTTACAGGATACAGAAGAAGTATTTTGAATATGTGACAGAGGAACCAGTACAAAGGAAGTACTTTGAATACATGGTACAGAAGAAGTACATTGAATATGTTACAGAGGAGGTACTTTGAATATCTAGAACATACAGTAGATATTTTTACCCGAGCAGAAAATGGGAGCAGATTGTCTGACTCTTTCCTTTAATGTGTCATTCATAATTTGTGACGTGCTGGAGCTCAGGCGTGACCTTTGACCTGCAAATGGTGCAGATGGAGCCCATGTACAGAGCGATTAAAACTGCAGCAGCTCAAGTCACTATAGACCGAGACTCGAGCTTTTTACATACGGTTACATACGAGTCTCCCTCTATTTACTTATGCATTTTAAAATTTCATATGTAAAAAAATAGAAAAATAGGGCTGTGAAAAGTCAATGCATATATGTTTTTACACTTTTCAACTTGCCTTTTTTTTTTTTTTTTTTTTTTTTTTTTCTGGTACACTGAGTTGAACAAAAAAAACTGGACAAAACCTGAATCCTTAACTGGACTATATTGGGACTAAATGCAATCCAAGTTTATTTATGTGTGTGTGTTTGTGTGTTTGTCATAAACTGTATAAAAAAAATGTACTCAGTGAGTGTGACGTTGCCCACATCGTTCAGCTCCAGTCAAATGAAGCTCATTGAGGCTTGCAGTTACAGGAGTGGATTTGGAGCCAGTTCCACATTAGGAACAGGAATTTATGTAAGTATAAAATAGTGAAATAAAATCACCAGGATAGTTTAGAGCTTTAGAGAGATTAATATGTACATTTTAATACCAAAAGGATAAATCTCACAGCAGCAGTTTACAGAGAGAGGGGTGACATTTATTTATCATTATTATTATTATTATTATTTATTTTATTTTATTTTACTTTTTTTTTTTTGAGTTTGTGCCATGAGAGAAGCTATAATCTTATGCTACATTTACACTGAAATGAATTACCGTATCACTGTATCAGAAACGATCTGCGTCCACACATGTCGTTTCTGTGTCCGCAAGCCTTCTGTATCCACACAGTTTTGAGCAAATTTGTTTACATTCTACATAAATGAAACTTAAAACCGCATGGCTCATTTGCATAAACTAAGAGCTAAAAAAAAACAGCTCGTTATTGTGCGCTGATGTGGTTCAGCTTCTGTCAGTCTAAAGGACACGACTCAGTGGAATATGAGTGTTCTTTCTGTGACAGAGGGGTGTTCTGCTGATGATGAGTCTGTTCTAGTGTTTCTGTCATGTTGAAGATGGTTCATGTTAAACTTTTCAGAGATTATACGTCTGCAGGTCATACACACAGACCATATATATAAATGGACATGTATGTGAGTTTCAGCTGACGTCATTGTTATTAAAAGCCCGCGTTGCATGCTGGGAAATATTTTGGTCGGAGGCAAGAAACACGGTAGCGGTCAAACACAGTGCGTAACCTCGCGTATTTATCCCTGATAATGGTAAATTCCTGCTGCATTATCAGATGCACAAATAGAAGCACAGAAGAAGGAAAATGTCTTTTTCGTATTCTGAGTGAAAAGAACAGCTAACGGTGAATTAAACGGCTTTTAAACATCCGCAGAGCAAACGTAGAAGATCCTAACAAACCATGGACTCCAACAAGTTCAACAACACATCGAGACTCTTGGAGGTTTTCATCTTTTCTGCTGTGAATGGCCCAGGAGTTTCCACCAAGTCATTGTGGATATCGCCCAAGTGAATATTTGTCCAGGGAGTTGGAGATTCTGACCAGAAATTTGGTTTGGTCCACCTTTTGTCGGGGTTGAAAAGGGTGATTTTGCGTCCGTCGATGCTTATGACCAATTTCTGGTCAAATCATCTTGGGTCCTCTGCCGTTAGAGTGGATAAATAACCAGGATCAATACTCTTTACGTGTTTTCTCGCTCCGTCCGTCATGTTGAATTTGTGTTTCTTGCCGCCAACCAAAATAATTCCCAGCATGCAACTCGCGCTTTTGTCAACAATGAAACTCACCTATATTCTATCCTCTTAGAGTTTTGACGGTGAATTACTTTGCAGCGTATAGACCTACATCAGCATATCAGCATTTTCAGGTGTCCGCACAGTGCCGGATCAGATCTGTACTCAGATGAATTCGTGGGAGCTGGCGGCACCAGATTGTTCCGTCTCTGGAGCCGTTTTCCATCGGATTAGTGTGAACGAACACTGCATCCACAACGAAAATGACTCGAATACGAACTAGTGTGGACGGGACCTTAAACATACTACATATACATTATAAACAACAGAAAAGCACATTTCTAGAAAAGGAGTGGGAAGAAGAAATAAACTTATTATATTAACCCACCCCTATTCATTCATTCATTCGTTCATTCGTTCATTACATAGTTTCAAAAAAAAAAAAAATGATGTGGTTGCTGGACAATGATGAAAAAAAAAAACAAATATTTACATATAGAAAAATAAAAGATAATAAAATTGACTGTATCATGGTTGTAAAAACAGCAATAAGCAAAATGAGAATGAAGAATGCAAGGAATTTTATTTTATTTTATTTTTTTGTACTGTATTATGGTCGAAAAAACAGAAATAAGATAAATGAGAATGAAGAATGTAAGGATTTATTTATTTTTATTTATTTATTTTCATTTATGGTCGTACAAACTAATAATAAAATTTACAAAGGCACAAAAGCCTCAATCAATTCAACATTTTTTTTAAATGTAAAGTCAATTGGAAACGTCGAGTTGATGGAGCCGGAAACACGCCCATGTTCACTTCCTGTTTGGAACGTGGCGGCTCCCGGGTTGGCTATGTCCATTTATATAAACGGTCTACGGTGTGTGTGTGTGTTTTGTAACTGTACTGGGGTCATGCAGGGACAGCCCCTCCTCTTCCTCCTCCAGCCCTGGTCTAACCCTGCTCCTCTTCTCTGCTTTCAGTGTTGTCTACCAGGATGGCTTCTACGGCGCAGAGATCTATGTAAGTACTTCCTGCCTCTCTCTCTCTCTCTCTCTCTCTCTTTCTCTTTATCTATCCCTCTCTTCTCTTCTCTCTCTCTCCCTCTCCTTCCTCTCTTCTTTCTGCTTTCTAAGATGTAACACAAGTCCGAAAATCCAATCGAAAGCGCAGCCCCAGAGAAAAAAAACGTGCTCTGTCCGGGTCTCCTCTGCCAAAAAGGTGTTGGGTATTCTATTTGTCTTCAGGACGAGAACCCCAAACCCCCCAGTGACAGGGCACAGTGCACCACGGAGGTCTAATGTGACTCAACCAGTACTAAACCGGGACTGAACCAGGACTAAATCAGGACTGAACCAGGACTGAACCAGGACTAAACCAGGACTATACCAGGACTGAAACAGGACTAAAACAGGACAAAAGCAAGACTAAACCAGAACTAAACCAGGACTAAACCAGAACTAAACCAGAACTAAACCAGAACTAAACCAGGAATAAACCAAAACTAAACCAGGTCTAAACCAGGACTAAACCACAACTGAACCTGAACTATCTAAACCAAGACTAACTAAACCAGAACTAAACCAGGAGTAAAGCAAGACTAAACCAGAACTAAACCAGGACTAAACCAGGACTAAACCGGAATTAAACCAGGACTTTTTTTTTTAAGTTTAGTATTTTTTTTTTTTTTTATGGAGTTTAAGTCAGTTTTGAAATACATTATTTATATTTTCGTCAATCTGCACGTATATTTAAATTTTAGATCAGTTCTGTTTTGGTGGAGCAAAGATAAAAACGCTACTGTAGAATTTTTATAGTAAAGAAGTCAGTTTCAGTGTATTTTTAAACAAAACGCAGTGGCATGTGTATCAGATCCATATTGCTGTAGTATTATCTCTTAAATCAAATAGTAAAAGTCCTTAAGAAACGTACTGTATCATAAAACGAGTGCTTCCAGGAATCAAACAGCAGCAGTTATTTCAGTGTATTGTCTGGGGTATTCCGGGACGCCTCGGGGGGTAGGGGGCGCTCTCATCTTCGGGGAGATAAGAGGCGCTCCGGACGATAAAATGAATTAGCTGTCCCGCAGGAGATGTCCCGAACAGAGGGGTCACAGACGGGAGGAGGAAGGGGGGGGTCTAGACTCTCGTCCACAAACAAGAGCCGAGACCAGATGGGGAAATGATCTGTCCCAGTGTTAGAGCGAGAATGTGATATGTCCCTCTGAGGCTTCCATACGTGTAAGGACTAAATATGTACATACTGGAGTTAGAATGTTAATGGAGAATTCTGTACTGTTGTTGTGCTCTTGGGCAAGACACTCAGCTCACCTTAGTTTTTCTTGTGAATGCTGAAACTGAACTAGGACTGGACCAGGACTGAACCAGGATTAAACCAGGACTGAAACAGGACTAAACCAGGACTGAAACAAGACTAAACCAGGACTAAACCCAGACTACATCAGGACTGAACCAGGACTGAAACAAGACTGAACTAAGACTGAACCAGGACTAAACCAAGACTGAACCAGGACTGAACCAGGACTAAACCAAGACTGAACCAGGACTGAACCAGGACTAAACCAAGACTGAACCAGGACTGAACGAAGACTGAACCAGGACTGAACCAGGACTAAACCAGGACTGAACCAAGACTGAACCAAGACTGAACCAGGACTAAACCAGGACTGAATCAGTTTTATACCAGGACTGAAACAGGACTAAACCAGGACTGAACCAAGACTGAACCAGGACTGAACCAGGACTAAACCCAGACTACATCAGGACTGAACCAGGACTGAACCAGGACTGAACCAAGACTGAACCAGGACTGAACCAGGACTGAATCAGTTTTATACCAGGACTGAAACAGAATAAAATCAGGACTAAACCAGGACTGTAACATAACTGAACCCAGACTGTACTAGGACTAAACTTCACTTAGTTATTGTTGTGAGTGTTTACCTTTAACACATGTTTACTCTGAACACCAAATAGAAAGAAGAACTCTACACTGAAAAAATCTCAGAATTAGACCCTAGTTGAAAAAATCTGCCAACTGCCTTGAAAAATCTGACTAAAGTGAACTGTGAATCTAAAGCTGAGTTACAAGTAATTCCTCAGTGTAATGTACAGTACATTCCTCTTTCATCTAACGAGGCACAGCAAGTGAAGTGTACTTTAGTTTTCATTCATAGAACTCATGTTCTATGAACATGAGATGTGAAGCTGTGTCACTTCCTCAAGTATGAAATCTGTATAATAACCTTTACTTTAAGAGGAAGTTCATCTTGGTAAAACCATGCAAACTGATCGCTTTAATTTGAGTGAGTAAATGTTTCTTCTATACACAAGTTAGAGTAAAAACAGGTTCTATTCTACAATCATGTCATTTAAGCTGCATTCAGAGTGCAGCCTGAAGTGACCCAATCCAATGTTTTCTCCCCTATATGACCTGTATTAATGAACCAGATCCTTTTTTTTTTTTTTTTTTCAAATGTGACCCAGGCCACTTGGATATGTGCTCCTAAAAGAAGAAAGAATGCATCAGCACATCAGCCAAGTGCAGGTGCAGGACCAACAAAATCAGATGATTATATTTTATGATTTATATTTAAAATTTCTGATGAAGGACGTGGAGTCTGAAACATTGGGCCAATCAATTGCATGTTGGGAGCTTTAAAACAGTGTGTGGATTTTTAATTATTCCTGTTTATCTGCTCCCAAAACCGATACATATCTGATCTTTTGACACGCGACTTCAACTGGCAACGGTCAGGTCGCATTCAGTCCAGTGAAGCAGTGAAGCACATATCAGTCCCACTTCTCTTGGCTGCGACTTGGCACCCACATGTTCCTTTCTACGGACGTTGCTGCCACTGCCTCACAAAACACCACGGACAAAAACCTTGTCTTTCTCCTTCTCAGTCTTCTCCTTGAAACAAATAAGCTCTACATGTTCTGACTCCAGTACGACAGAGACTGAATGAACAGAGAGAGAATATAGGAAAAACTGGGAGGAAGCAAAAGGAGGACCGGAACTGACTGGGACATGGA